>NW_008674402.1:37768-43141 GCF_000695815.1 Acanthisitta chloris
AAATAAGGTCTAATTATATTACCACATAGTTTTTAACTCACAGCAAGAAATATCTACAGATATATCTACAGATCTAGTTAATGACTGGAATATGCTTTATCATTAAATTAATATTTTAAAACTAAAACTTCATTTTAAAGTATTTTATTTTAAAGCTTTTAAAGTACGTGTGTAAAATTCACAAATATCTTCTGTTTTCTCACCTATTATTCTTTTTTAGAAAAACAATTAGTACTGTTATTATTGTTTTAATCTAGGAAAAAAATCTTGAGGTTTCCTGAAGGGCAATATATATAAACTCTTCATGCACTGAAAAACCACTTTTGAAAATGAGACAAGCTCATTTCAGCATCTTTGCAAATTTTACCTAAAATACTTAAAAATACAATGTGCTATCCAGTTGAACCATGTCTTCAAGGCAGCCTTCATTACTGTCACTTTGACATAGTGTGGATTTAGGATACACCTTTGCATTCTCTTTGCAAATCTCAACAGCTTTACAGTGTGTTTGTTTAGAGAGACAGAAGCAGAGGTGAAAAGAATACATATGTCTGTGGTTGATCCGAATTCTTTTCATCTCATTGACATTAGGTAAATTGTGGAGTGTTTCAAGGAACACTAGCCAGACTATTATGTGTCTGCAAGAACAAATGAAGTTCTCATAAAAGCCACCTGCAAAGAAGTATTAAAAGACAAAGCTCAGCAAGAAGAGTGTGCATTGGCAGTAGAAAATTAGTCTTGGTCATTTCCCAGATTGTCAAAAATTAGTTGGATAGAAATCTTAAATTTGACTTAAATATCATGAGCTTTAAAGGAGGAGCAAGAAGAAATTAGGGCAATTTCATATCATTTCACTTACTGTCTTTGTTTTGAGTCTTTAGGATAGTCCGAGGCCAAATTTCAAATTTTCCCTGTAACCAGGAGTAAAGAAACTTTTGTCATTGTTTTCTCATACCCTCAGTGAAAGATTTCATATCTATTTGATACCTGTTCTCAGAAACCAGAGCCTGAGGTCAACATTGAACCACAAGTACAAGATAACTTGAATTTTTCATCCGTTAGAAGTCAAACTTCAGAACATTTTTAAATCAAGAAGTTCTCTCACCTACCTTTTCCAGTATCACTGGTCATTTGTGGCATAAATGAGAAAAAAACATCTTTTATTACAGGTAAGAATTAAATAAAGATACCCTAAGCTTGATAATATTGCAATTTTCTTCAATTTGACCAAAGAACAGCTCATACACAATTTTTTAACTTCAATTACAAGCAAATCCATCTTTGATTTTTATGATGAAGCCATCTCAGCTGATTTGCTTAGCAGTGTACAGATCGTTTCATTTTTTTCTCTGCAATGAGAACAAGTTCAAACAGCCAACTTTCCTTCCTTTCATGAAAACTCAACATCACTAATGGCTTTTCCAAGCAAAACCTGAATCTTTCTTTGGTCACTCAGAGTGCACAGTGGTAATGTATCCTTGTCTTCCACAACAGTTTGTATTTATGTTGGCCACTTTCCCTGATGCTTCCTTCAATTCGGAGAAAGATTTATAAAATTCAGATTCCCAGGTGTTCCTACTGCTAACATTATTGTAGTGAATAGTGAATAGCTTATAATAATAAACCAGACAGATTAAAGAGGACACAGCTGGCAATAATATTGACATGATTCTGAGCAGCAGGATCAGTAGCACTTTAAGGGCATTTTGTATTTCCTAACTCGCTATCTACCACTTAAATTTCAATTGCATTTAGGTGGGACTTCCATGGGGAAATAAGTGTCCAGCTCCAGTTGAATATCAATACAATTTTGAGCCTTTAATTCCCATATTCTATTTTGAAGATCCTTGCCATAATCCATTTGGAGAGCATATCTGTCCACCTGTAACACACTTCCAGTTAACCATATGCTAATAATTTATTGGTTATTCACATTTAAGCTTACTTTGTCAAATGAGGACAAAAGTAAATACTTATAAAGGCCATAGGAGAAGGGAAGAAAATCACTTGGTGAAATTCATCCCAAGCACAACAGAGTTTTGCATTCAGAATACAAGCAAATGTACATTTCTACCTGTGAAATAAGCATTTGACATTCATAAAAAAGAAGCAAAATTAGGGACAGAAAAACTTGACTTCTGGTTTATCATTGTCCCTTCTGTGATATCTGTGTCTCTTGAAACTCCATGGGTTTTTTAAGTGATTATGAATTATGCTGAAATTCTCCACACCGATAAGAGAAATCACCTCTGTGTAAAGGGTGAGAAGTGGCTTATAGTTAACTTTAAGAAAAGTTCTTGGAGCGTTTACTTCAGCCACAACCACATATATTAAGTCAAATTGTATTATGGGAAGGTTATATTTCAGATTTGGCTTTTCACATTGGAAACCAGAAATCCAGTCATGAATGTCACAAAATTAATTTTACCAGCTTTGAATCAAAAGTACATTTTAGTTCTGATTGCCCCGGAAATATGAGACTGAAGAAACTGACAGAAGTAAAAATAAATCTATCATGTTATTATTATAAAATTATGAAAAATAAAAGAAACAACTAAACCAACATATTATGATTCGGGCTCCTTGCTTTCTTTGCTAACAAAATTTCACTCTCCCCAAAGCCCACAATGGAAACCAAGTGCATAAAACACCAAATACTTCTGTCTTTGCCTGTGGAAAAATGCATCTTCTTCAGTGAATCATTTACTATAGCGTTCAGCACGTGTTGGGACATGTTTTAGAGGCAGGCCTGCTTAAGGACTGTGTTTCACTTCCTGATAATTAATTGCATTATGAGTCAGAGTTCTACTGAAGATCAGTTATTATGTCTCAATGCAACTGTACTGGGAGAGAGAAACAGCCACAGAGACAGGTAATTTGGGCAGCCCTGAAGTTGTTTATCAGGGGCACAAGGTCACGAAGTAAATGGCCAGAAATCACAGGATATTTTGATCGGTCTGTTACAGTGATTTCGTTGTCTCAGGTGAATCTTTGAAGTCTCTGAAGGTTGAATACTGAGAAGCAGGTTAAGAGCTAGAGAGGATGGGAAGCAAACAGACTAGATAAAAAGAAAATATCGGAGTACATTAAACTGGGTAAGTATATAAAATGCCTGCAGTTGCTTGCCTGCAATTTCAACTAATATATATCACATTTATAACTACTGAAAGCATTTCCACCATTTGTAAATAGGATAGGGCAGCATCACAACATCCAGAAGTACAAATTTTATTTATATCTTTTTAAATTATCTAAATTGAGCTGGAAATTTTCCAAGGAACCATATGAGACTGCTGGTACATCAAGCTTTTGATTAAACAAGATACGCATCAAGAATGGATATTCTCACCATGTATGGTATTTCATTTGCACTTTTGCCAGTTTAGAACCAAAATGCACAGAATCTCAGGGTTAAAAAAAACCCAACTAGTTATAGGAACAATTTTAAGATTTGCTCTAATTCCAGAATTTTTGCAACAAAGAGAAAATAAAAAAAAGAATTCATGTCCTGAGAATTACAATGACTTTGTGAAATGCTAAAAAAGTGCAATGAATAATTATTAGAGAACAACCATTATGTTCCTCTAATAATATTCATTTTCACTCTTCAACCACCAGACACCACTAAATCCTGACAAATATTAATGTAGTAAGATGCCAGTAGGTAGATAAGTTTCTAAATGTCTCCTTCATCAGTGGGGCTCAGCTTCAACAGATATATCTGCTCATATTTGTTTGCAATGTTGCAGTATTGTAAACAGATTTAAAAATATCTATGTCAGGTACGATCTTTAGAAATAGGTACTGAAGCAAGGCCTTTTTATGTTAAATCTAGATAAGTACTTTCTTAATGAAAATTCATTATTTGCAAAAATTTTTTTATCTTATGCTTATAAAGAAATAAATCAGTTAACAATGACACTCAATATATTCAAAAGTAAAAATAAATTCATATACATGGTTATGGCATCTTTTCAACTTTCATTTTATGCCGGTTTGGCTTTCTCTTAACCCCCTTCATCATCTTTATCAACCAGCATTCTACAGCTGAGCTCTATTTATTCATTTCATGGAAAATATTTTGGACACTACATTACCATATTTTCATGACACATTGAGTCTCAATTTGCTTGCTTTTATTTCTTAGCTGTTCTGTCACTACTCAGCTAAAAATTTAATCCTGATCAAGACAGATCAAAACAATTTTACATACAAGTTACACTAATCACTTAATGCCAGCTTTTATGCTTCTCTGTCTGGTTAGTTTAGTTTACTACAATACATTACATTTTTTCCTTTGAGAACCACATTGGGGACAGGTAAACAACTCACAGGTGTCTTTCCAGGTGAACCCTGAAGATGTGTTTCTCAGAAAGGATTTATGAACAGCTTAAGATCACCCTGTTCTTATAATATAAGGAGGAAGGTTGCCAAGCTACTAAAACCCCAGGATCATGGATGCAGACTTAACAAGACATAACATGCTTACAAAGCTGGCCTCTCTAAAACATCAAAGATATAGCTTTTTAATCTAAGATATTCAGGTGACTCTGTTTTTACTTTTTTGTAGAATACTTAGTGAATGAATGCTAAAGAACAGCATTTTCCTTTCAAAATTTATGGCATGCAACCAACAAAAAAAATATGAAAAATAGAATGCACAAGTAGTACTTTGGTTTATTTTCAAAGATTTGGAGGGTGAGAAGAAAATCCCCAGAACATACATGCCTGTAAAGATGCTGAAAGACAGGCAGGGAAGGAGTACATCGTCATCACAAAGAATAAGCCACCTGTTAGGGAAGGACTAAGGTCACATAAAGGTTATTTTCTGCCATGTCTCTATGTTCCTATTTTAAGGGTTCACAGACATTTTAGCACAAAAGCTTCTTACAATCACACTGCATTCAAAAAATTCTAAAAGTTAATGTACTTGCCTTTTCATAAGGAGAAGAAACCTCAAAGTACAGCAATGTAGGTCATTTTCCACTTCACCAAACCATTCATGTACCTCTGATTTGTGACTTCATAAATGTGCTTTTAATGTCTACCAATCCTATGAACTTATAAAACAACTGTCCTAGTGGTGTTTGGGCAAAGTTTTGAATTTCAAATTAAATTGCTGTCCCATGAGAGCCAGATTAAACACACAGTTAAGCATTGATTTAAATTTAAATTAGATTGGATCACCATCATAGCATTTAAGTTGATTTGAACTCAGAAAGTTTCTGGGCTTATTTTTCCTTGCGGAAAATCATGGTGTTTCACACTGAGATTTACACTCTGACATGGCAAACAAGCATGTGTTGTAGTTTAACCCCAGCCAGCCACCAAACACCAATTGGCCATTCACTCACTCCCCCACCAACAGGATGA
>NW_008674402.1:43242-44135 GCF_000695815.1 Acanthisitta chloris
AAAAATTAATTCACTGCTTCCCACAGGCAGCTGTTCAGCCATCTCCAGGAGACCATGGCCCCAGCATGCATAACAGTTACTCGGGAAGACAAATACTATCACTCCAAATGCCCTATTCAATACAACATCATTGTCACCACCCTTCTTCCCATCCTTTGATATAAAATACAGATATCTTTCCCTTAGTCTATAGACTACCCCAATGAATGTCTATAAAATGTCCACAAGAAGTCTGTTGAATTCATCTAGTCCATGACTTTGGGCTCCATCTTTTCTGGGGATCATTCAGGACAAGAGAGGTGATGTGTGGGAGGAGTTACTGGGCACCAAATCACCTCAGGTCTGGGTCTACTTCTTGTAAGGCTTATCCTCCATTTGTTCAGGTGTTTGCTGCTGTAGCAATTCCTGTAATGTGCAACTCAAATTATGGCTTAAAAAACTTAAAGGCACATCTATTACAATCTCCACCCCTGGTACTTTTGGGCCAGGTTATCTTGTTAAAATTGCAATGAGCTCCTCCTCTTGTTCCCAGCCTGGCTAGCAACAAGGGGTTCCTGCTTGAGTCCATCATTAGTGTAGTCCATATCATAGTGAGGCATTGGAACAGGTTGCCCAGGGACATGGTGGCTGCTCTGACCCTGGCAGTGTTCAAAGCCAGGCTGGATGACACCTTGAGCATCCTGGTCTAGTAGGGAGGTGTCCTTGCCCATGGCAGGGAGGGTTGGACTGGATGACCTGTAAGATCGATTCCAACTCCTAAAATTCTATAATTCTATGGTGCTTCCATTTACTGAATTGGGAACTGGTTTTTAGAGAATTGTAGGCAAAATAAAGGAAAAAGAAGGATAGCTTCATGGAACTGGAAGCAAAGGAAAGCCAGTCCGTCAAAAATC
>NW_008674403.1:0-34166 GCF_000695815.1 Acanthisitta chloris
ATTTTTAACTGTGATATTAACTGAAATGGTGCAATGATGCTCCTCTTTCAGATTCACAGTGTGTAAGGTGTCAGCTATGAAATTTTAGCAGCAAACTGTGCTTTTATATTTCAGGTTTATGTATGGAAGCAAAAATGTATTAAATTATTAAAGCCCGAGAGAGAGACACCAGGATTAAGTTCAGGGTAGCTTCATCCTTGCTCTCACTTCTCTGCATAGAGCAGTAAAAGCTTTCTTAATGTGCACTGCTTGTATTGTTTGAATTAATGGCATATTCTCTGTTTAATTGAAAATATTTTGTATCATCATTTGTTTGCTTCTGTAGCATGTGAAAGGTCTTGAGTTCAGGCTCTTTAGCTGCTGTTCAATCTGTGTTACGAAAATGAAGTTAAAATAATAATTTGAAAATTTTATTTTGTCATCCTTATTAGCAAACAACATTGCCAAATCAATTTACTCTGCATGATAACTCTACATTGAATTTGGTTCTTAGCCTGACACCATGGGTACATATATGTCTGTGTGGCACTAAAATTAAATTTAGTGTGCACTGCCTTTTCTAATTGATGCTGTTAGTCACTGCAGACCTCTGTTGGAGGATTTGAATCTACTTTTTCACCTTTTGTTCATTGAAATTAGCTAACTGATCTGGGGTTTTTTTAAATTCCCCTTCCCTCCTTCTGTAGAACTGTTGACAGTGGGAATATTAATAGCCGTAGAATATAAGAATCAACTTTAAACACATTGTGCATCTACTGCACTCTAAATTGTCACAATAAATATTAAATGGGAGAATCAGATTTTTGTGGGCAGGTGTAGGAAGACAATGCAGTGGAAGGCATAAATAAGGAGGATATTAAGAAGACTGAGAAGGGGCAAACAGTGGTTTAAAAGAGCAGGAAAATTAAATCAGGATCGGAATGAGAAGAGGAAAATTCAGTAAAAATCTTGGCAAAATAGACCTAATATGTTTGTAGAGGTAGCCTTGTGCCTTTTAGGTCCCTGTTTTGGATCCTGAACTCTCTCCATAAAGTCTTCATGTCTTCTGAGGTGGGTTTAGTCTGCCAAAGTGCATGCTTGACATATGTGTCACAACAGTTTTGATTGCTTTCCCAGAATTAAATTCGCATTTCAAAGTTTTTGCTGTATTTAGTCTCTGGCAGCTGAAAACTGGTTTATTTCCGATGGATTATATAGCGATCGTTTTTTATTGTCGTTCAGATAAGCCATTAAACATATGTAGGAAAAGTGCATTACTGTAAAAACCTATCAAGGTTGTGTATTTCATTGCTCAGACACCTTTTCCTATGCACAGTCCTTCACACACCTGATTCTAGGTCGGGCAAAAAAAACAACAGGAATTAGTGAGCACATAAATTATTGTTTCTTTTTAAATGGGCTTTTAACACATTTAAAAGCAGATGCTGTTGCTTTAATCCCAGAAAGATTAGCAACACTCATCATGCCTATTGCTGTTCCAAGGAAAATGTCTTTCCTTTTACCCAGGCCAACCTGAGAACATAAGAAACTGGCAAGACACATGATCCTGGAACGACCAGTTCAGGCTGTGCATTGAAATGACAATGGAATAGATTAGTTTGAGGGTATAATATGTATCAAAATTGTTCTATACAGATATCAGAATATTAAACAAAAGGAAAAGGCTTCATAAAGTCTCATATAATCCCTCTTGGCATGGCTATATGAGTAGGTATTCAGGTTTTTTGCTTTCTGCTGATATGATTAAATCTTACTTGACACAAGTTGATGTACTATACCATGTGATTGTAATATTTAAAAGACAACCACTTCTCTGATTGAATATCTACTAGCTATCAATTTCTGTGTAGCAGTATCTAATCTGAATTTCTTCTGCAGCTAAAATGCCAAGGCATTTGCTGTATTCCCCATCTCACTAGGTGTGCACTCAGCAAATACAGAACTGTTTCAGTATTTTTTGGTATCTTATTTAATCTAATGTTCTACTCTAAAAGACAGCCAGTTCACAGAGATTAAAAGCAGTTTTCAGGCTATAGCTTTTCTCTCCCAAAATAGTCTATGTATTTTCCCTGATTCTTGAATTTGGATGCTGTGGCTGTTCATGCAGTTTATACAGTGTTTATACAGTGCTGTTGGCTGTGGTTGCTGTAAATTAGCCATGTGCTTCTGGTCAATATGCCAAAGTTTTTCTCAGTGCTGTTTCAGGTTTGGAAATACCTTTCCTTCACCAGCCATCTCTTCCTTACACACTGAGGCACAAAATGAAAGTGTAAGCTGAGAAAAATAACTTTTATCCAATCCCACCATCTATAGTATTTTAAAATCCCATATTGTTCACAGCAATGGTTTTGAAGCCTACCAGGGCTGAGCACCTTTGGCCTAGGCAGAGACCACCTTTGCATTGAGATTTACTGCCATATCTGTGTGTTAGCCATCTCTTCCTTACACACTGAGGCACAAAATGAAAGTGTAAGCTGAGAAAAATAACTTTTATCCAATCCCACCATCTATAGTATTTTAAAATCCCATATTGTTCACAGCAATGGTTTTGAAGCCTACCAGGGCTGAGCACCTTTGGCCTAGGCAGAGACCACCTTTGCATTGAGATTTACTGCCATATCTGTGTGTTCAGTCTTGTGGTGGCCTAGGCAGGGACCACCTTTGCACTGAGATTTACTGCCATATCTGTGTGTTCAGTCTTGTGAAGAAGGGCCAGTAAAAGCATAAATCTCCAAATAAGATGTACAGGGAGAGGCAATATATTTTTGCAGATTTGAGGACACTTTCAATCCCTATTCTTCAGATGTGAAAATAAAATACAAGGACAGATTGGCCATTCCTTCCATAGTAACTGAAGCTTTTCAGAGATTTAAGAGTAGAACTTACCAGTCAGTATAGGCAGTGAAAGTCTTCCCTTTGCTATAGGAACCGTTAAAGGATTTTGTTAATTTTCTTCATAACTGGAGATTCATTGTTTAACTCGAATCAATAGGTTTTCTATTAAGAGATTTTTGTTTGTTTTCAGGCAGTTGTGACATTCAACAATGTTTAGAAATATATTTTGCTTTGCATAGGCATATCTTACTGCAATTTTTGTCTCCTTGTTGAGCAGATCTTTACCTTTCTTCAGTGTTGTGGCTTAGGTTGCTAATGACAAACGTTGTTGGATAAACAGTTACTTGTTAATGCTGTAACAGCATCTTCACATCAACTGAAGTATGCAAATGATCTCGGTGATAAACAAGCCTAGCAAAGTGTAGCTGAGGCAGGAAGCCAATCTGTCTGTTCCTTGTGCCCAATGATACTTTGATTGTCATTTTAATCTTAGAAGTAAGTAACATCAGCAATCATGTTCCATCATTTAATTTCAGTGCCAAAAATGAATGCTGCTTTAACTGGCATTAAACAAGATGGCATTGCTGTGTGAGCTGGTCATTGCAGCTCAGGCCATTTAAGTTCCATCATAAATAACAACATGATGGAAATCTTAAAATTTAAACATTCCTTGAAGGCAGTGGTTAAACAGTAAATTTCTAGATCTTTTTTTGTTTTGGAAGAATCCCTTCCTGTCACCCGTAATGTCTTTATTTGTCTTAGTTCTAGCTAGGCTGGACAAAAAGACCTTCCAAGTTTTCTCAGGTACCTGAGCAATACTTCTGTGCTCCTCTTTTGTTGCCAAGCCTTGACTCCCTTGCTTGTACGCTCCCATTTTTTCTCTTTCTTCATTGAGAAACTTTCTGCATAGCCATGCAGGTTTGCTAAGTATCTTCTTTTTAATGAATGGTTTGTACCTGCATGCTCAAGTTCTCTTTTAGTCAACACCTCAGTCCCTGAGGCTCACCAGTTCTCTCTCTTGTGTGAACCTCAGGGATTCATAACACTTCCCTCTGTTCTGCTTTCCTTAAATCAGTTAAATTTAAGATTTGATTTATGTGGTTTAACAAAAGATCTCCTGTTAGTTCCTTTGGGACGGTTTTGCAGCAATCATTGTCACTTATCCTGGGTAGGTCAAGTGCTCTGGCCCTCCAAGCAGCCCTGTGTCCAAACAGCTGAGCAGGTATGATCTTCAGGCAGCTTTGCTGCTAAAGGCAGCTTACAGCATTCCATTCTCATTTCCCTCCCTAGCTGTTGTATTCCAGGTGAGACAAGCAATGATCCATTTGTGGTACTGAAACATGGACCTGTTCCACGTGTGCTAGGCGAACTGTGGTTATTGTGATGCTGCCTTAGAAAATGATTCAGGGTGAGGGATTATGAAGAGAAACATCCCCTTTCTTTTCTGAGACTCAGTCACAGCTCCTCAGTGAAAGATTGGGTCCCTGGTTCCAAGAGGTCACTTTGAGTGTTTAGTTCAAAGAGATGACATGCCAGTTCAACCTCGAATAACTGCTGCTGCCCTTCAGTCTTGTGGGCTGACATTGCTGGCTCTGTCCCTGCAGCCTAGTTTTTCTCCAAACCCAAATACCCAGGGCAAGCTGCACAGTGATGCACTCACTTCACTCGTGCTTTTGTGAAGCACACAAAGGTCTGCTAGGCTGAACAGTCAAAACACTGTGCCTGTCTACAGTTCTGTGTTCCTGGTTCTCTGTGTGCAGTACTTGTGACACACATCACTCCTTCTGCCTGGTATTTCTTTTATATATCACCATCTGTACATAAAAAGAAGTCATTAATTAGGTATGCATGAAGCTGTGGTCTGGTTTCTCTAGAACAAATGTTTTGTCTGCACATGACTGTAGGTTCACCACGTTCTATGGCTAACAAATCTGGTGAATCCCTTGTTATGTTTTATGGTGTGTCCATTACAAAGCCAACTGAAAAGGCAGTTTACTTGATATACTCTGGATGAGGCAGCATCTCTAAACTGGGAATAACTTTGTGTAACTATTCATCTTGACTAGATTAAATTGTCCCATTTAGACACTGGAAAAAAACAGAGCTGTATCCAGTCCCAATCTCCTGAGAAATTCAGTCAGGTTTTTGAGATGAAATTGCAATTGAGATGTTTAATTCTACGTACAACAAATCTTAGATGAATTATTTTAGCTATATTAGAAGAATTTTCAGATTCCTAGAAATGATCTGTCATATACCACACACTAGATTTGATTGCTGCTCTGTTCCCCTCTGCACACTAATCCTTCACAGAGATCTATCCTTGACCAACAAGGTGGCATTTAGAGAAGTATTTTGACTCAAATTCTGGAAATATGCTTTTGTGTAAGTTATAAAGCAGGAACAGTCTCAGTGGAATCCAGAAGAAAAGCTTACAGAGCATGATACAGGGTTGTGTCTAGACCAGACAGTCTTGCTGCATAAGCATGTTTGTCACCTGGGCTGGTATGTCCCACATCTTCAATCACTATTACAGTAAATAAAATTTTTTAAAAATTTGCTTTCTCAACCACTTTATTAGAAAAAAAAGAAAACGAACTTTGCTATGATTCAGCTTTAGGAGGTGGCAGTGGTTTTTCAGGATATTAATATTTGAAATAAAATTTCATTTCAGTAGAAAAATAGCAGATAAAATTAGAAACCTTACACACCTATAGTTATTGGTTTAGAGCTCCTTCAGAAGGTATGGAAAAATACTCCTTTCTATAGAGATGTAGTTGTCAAAGCAGTGTTCCTTTGTGTATGAGAATGGTGACATTTGGCAGAAAATTAAGACATGTCATAGTTCACAACATTAAATTGTGTTATTTGTTAAACTCCTCTTGCCTGAACTACAGCAATTGCCACTTCCATACTGCTCTGGCTGTGAGTTAAATAAATGTAAACATATTTTTCTAAGAAAACCTTGCAAATACATCTCAAAGAATGGAGATATTGTTTCTTGAGGATACAAGGAAAGTAACACAGAGCAGCAGTTGTAGCTAGTCTCTTCCTCATCAGTAAATCCTCTATGAGGGAAGTCATCAAACAGGATAAAAGTATAAAATCCATTTTGAAGCTATTCTGCTCCTGTTGAAACCACATGGAATCATGGAATGATTTGGGTTGAAAGGGAACCTCGGAAGCCATCTAATCCCAACATCCCTTTCAGATCAGGGGTAACTGCACAGATTAGGTTGCTAAAGGGCTTTTCGAGTTCAAGTTCCAAGTCTGCAAGATGCCGTAACCTCTCGGAGCAGCATGTTCCTGTGCTTAACTTCCCTCCTATTCATTACTTTAATCTTTAGTACCAACCAAAATTTAGCTTTCGGCGAATTCTGACTGCTGCTTCATGTTCTTTGTACCTCCGAGCTCTGTCCCTGTAACCATTGGTTAAGTGGGAGAAGATGCAATTAAGTTGTCTGTTAGCCCTCTCTTCTGCAGGCGATGCTAAACCTGCTCCTTCAGCTTCTCCTCATGTCATGTGCTCCAGCCCTCCAGCTGTCCTGGCAACCCACCACTGAACTCTCAAATTCATCTCCTGTCCTGAGGGACTCCAGACTGGACATGGTGTTCCAGATGCTGTCTCATAAGTGCTGTGCAGGGAGGAATGATCTCTTTGCTCACCTCGCTGACTCTCCTTTTGCTAATGCAGTCCACTGAGCAGTTTGCCTTTGTTGCCTCGAAGGCAGAGTGCTGGTTTGTGCCCAGCTCACTGTTCACCAGGCCTCTCACAGATCCTTTTCTGCAGAGCTGCTCTCTGGCCAGGCAGTCTGCAGCCTGTACCAGAGCATGGGGTGATTCTGTCCCAAGAGCAGGACTGAGGCCAGGTCCTTATCAACCCACTCCTCTAGCTTCTCAAGACCCCTATAACTGATCCCCTTGTTTGCTGTTCTATGCATTTGCATTCTGCCACCTCATACATGTCTTTTATGAACAAGTTCAACACTTGTGGACCTAGTCTTGATGCCCAAGGGCTGGTACTCATAGCTGACTGACTTGTAAATGTTGACTGCCAGCAGTCCAGACAGCTTTTTATATTGCTTTTATGTTGATAATCCAGTTCTTCCTTTTTTGGGTATGAGGATGCTACATCATCATCTTCAGTCTACTCCAGGAAAGGTGTAAAAAAATTGAGATGTCCTTTGCTATATTGGCTTTTGTGAAAGGACAAGCTGCTTTTAGACTTTTCTTTTGAAATGTTTTAAGAACCAATTATCATTGTTCAAATGGATTGTAGATGCACTTGCTGAATGCTTCTGAGTGTCTTGCTCTATGGGTCTTCAGGTGCTTTTGGAGAGCTGTGTTTTAAAAATGGGATGTAAAAATTTTTCCATGTATTTTAAAAAAGGAAAATAGTGGCAGATGGAATAGAAGGTTGAGCTGCAGCTGAAAAGACCTGTATAAAATATTTGAGAGTCAGAATTGGAGAAAGTGAGGGACAGGCAGGAAGCTTAAACTAAACCTAAAGTTTTAGGTGTTAATGTGGAAGCCAAACAAATCAGTGTGACAGTCATGTCCATTTGGGCTGTTAGAAATAGCAAGAGCAAGAATTGCTATGTAGGGCAAGGAAAGCTATGGCAATAAATCACAGCATCATAAAAGCAGTAGAAAATTTCAGCAGTGGCAGTTGGAAGGAGTGAAGGTGTCAGAGGGAATGCTTTCTCCATACGTCCTGGTGTGTCCATAGTACTGTGTGGGCTTGAATTCAGGCAGGAATTCAGACTAAGCCTTAGTTTTTGGCAAGTTGTTTGCTGCCTTCTGTTAAACTTAAGTAAATGTATATAACTTTCTGCCTTTCTCAGCTTTGGGTTGTTTCAGTTGTTAGTCTGTTCCATATTTCAGGTACTGACACCAAGTGAACATTTCATTATCAAATGCATACATATCTCTACCATGAGCACAGACTTTTACTGGAAATACACAGTATGTTATATGTGAAGAAGGCCAAAAGTAAACATTTCTCTGCAATGTAAGTAAAGAGGTGTTACTTTCTTGTTAAGGTAGTAAAGAAATTCTTTTACTTACTTATTGTTACCTTTTTTCCTCTATGCTCTCTGAAAAAAATTATTCTGCATTATCTTTCTTGCTGTTGAGGATATGCTTCTTTTTGAATGAGATTATTTTTTAAATGAGAACTGAATTTGGCTTTGTACTGAACCTTCCAAAAAAGAGAGGTGGCTGGAGAATTCATTTTGTGTGATTGCAGAAGCAAATGATGTGAGTCAAGTGGCCTGGTCAGATAATTAAGCTACAACAGAGAAAGCTCGCAGAGTCAGTCAGTTGTGATTATCAGTCCAGTGTGGTTGGATGTCTGATTCCTTCTGAAAAATCTGAAGTGGCTGTTTTTATTATCATTAATTGGGGAGTGCCAGCAACAAATCTGGAAGAATTACACTGCCACTTTAAAGAATACCAATATATTTCAGTTGGAATATAAGCTTAACGATGAATTGGTGACTGTTTGTTGCTCTGCCCACTCCTTGGAATTTGAGGGTTGTAGGAATAATTCCCATGTTATGTGTCTGCCCTGTTTTTGAATCCTGATGTGTGTAGGCAGTCTGTGACAGAGGGGCAATAAACATTTGTTCTTTGGGGCTGTCTGTATCTTCTTAGGTTGGTTGGGGTTTTTTTGGTTTTCTTTATTATGTGATTTAGTTAGAAGTTGAATAATTTTAAAACCATCTCCAGAGCATCTAGGAAAGTTCTTTTAACAGTGAAGCATTAAGTCGCTTAAATTGCCTCACAGAACTAAACCTTGGAAGCATTTATGAAATATTTCCCCTGCTAAGCAAGAAGGGATGTCATGGAACGAAACAAAAAAAGGAAACAATATTTCATTTAAATGGAAGGATAAAGTACATTTAATCTAAGCCAGGCTAGTTCAATATCGACGGTTTACTTGTGGCGTTCAGCAGTGTTAAATTAGAAATCTTATTGGTATTAACTCTGCCACTTGGAAGAGGAATTAATCCCATGGAAATGCACACGTGTTACTGTACATTGTAGCTATCACAAAGCCAGAGCCCTGGAAGTTTAGGGCATTTTTTTAACTTCGAATCCAGAGTCTTAATTTTAAAGCAAAAACGTTCGGCTTCCGGCAACTTACATAGCAGCATTCCCAATGTTTTTTAAACAGCTATTAATGTAGTCAAGCTGTGTTTTTTTCTTCTTCTGTGTGTAATCATCTGCTCAGTGGTGCACTCCATAACTAGTAGCAGGAGACAGAGGAGTGGCCTGCTGTGATTGATGGGGCGAGGCCCGGCGCACTCAAAGAGTCCCATCTGGATCAGGTTTTGGGAGCAGTCAGATGTTGAGAGGGAGGTCAGTAAGCCTTGCCTTAGGCTCCCCCTCCTTCAACACCCCTATCACCCACACTCATGCACACATTACATCGCTCCCTCGCCCGTAATTGATGTTTTGGGCAGATGCTGCATGGCCTGGGACTAGAGCAGCTGCTAAGTTTATGGAGAATAAAGGGAGCAGGATGGTACAGCAGGTATTTTCACTTTTCTTTTTACTTGAAACTCTAGATTTTAGTCAAGCCAGGGCAGTTCTTCTAACCAGGTGCACCACTGCATGCAAGACTTGTAGTTCATGTTTTGTTGCTTAAGCCTGAAGAAGGGCAAGCAGGGATCGTGTCTGCTGTGTGTGATGTATGTAACAGAGCTGTTCTTATAACCAGCAGGTTCGCAGAATAATGTTGCATTTTTCTTCTTTGTTTCTGTGCCCTGAGGATATGGTGTGGTTTGGCTCATTTAACTACAGTACAGGAGGCTTTCTCGAAATGTGAACTATCTCTTGCCAAAGAAACAAAATGCACCAAATGGAAAATAGAGTCAAACAAACAATAAACTGTTAGTTCGACTTCAAACTGCAGGCGAGCAGAAAGGCTCTCGTTGAATTCATTTTTGTGCTGCAAGTGTGTTTTTAGAAAGGAACGCTGCATAAGGAATGTTTTCTGTGCTCGCTTTTGTGTACAAACATAGCAAGTTGCTTTATGTTTTGACACTTTGCATGAATTTCTTAATTATGAAATCCTTTCAGAGCAGAAGATGCTGAAAAGGCATGTTGAGATCTGAAATAGTAGGAGCAGTTTAAATTCTAAGCTTTCCTTCAAATAGAGTAATGTAGATGGAATAGGAGTGCCTTCGCTTACCTACATCATCGGAATCCTTTTTGTTTGGTTCTTTAGAGTTCACCATTTAACCAGAAAGCAATAAATTTTATTTTATACACTGCCACGTAAAGCATATTTTTCAGTTTAAATGTGGTTTTCATTAAGACTCAGGCCAGAACATTTAGCAGAGCCTGACTGTCTGCCATCCTTTGTTCTTCTTGCTGTTGCCAACAACCACTTTTTTTAAAAGCCATGCACAAAGTGAGCATTAAAGGGTCATTTAATCTTAAAGGTACTTGGAACCGAGTCTGAAGGGACAACTTCTGTTTAGCCTCTCATGCCTAGGAGGTATTAAGCAATGTCTGTGTACTGTCACATGCAGCTTTGAAATTACTCTCATACCTGAGTTCATAGTCTGAGTCAAGACCAGTAGTTCCTGTTGCTTTAAGAGCCGTTTCATACTTTCAACTTAATGCACGAGGGCTATTATTTCTTTTATTCATTTTGGTTCACTGTATTTTAAGGAGCACAGTAAAGGAACATTTTAGGTGATTCTATTTAAGACTTTTTGGTTCTTTAAAATCTATTCAAGTGTATCTGACTGTTGTGTAGTCTGGGGTTGCCATCAACCACATGTACATACAAATATGTTATAATATGCTATAATTGACACTGCATTGTTCTTGATATAAATCCATATTGTAAACAATAAGCTTTGGGTATTATTACCCAAGTAAGTAGTAAAGAACATGTTTATACATAGATGCTTTTAGACTACATTATAATACTGTGTCTGTTGAATTAATTGTGAAGAATAAATTCTCACTAATTGTAAAGGCTAGGAAAGGCTTCAGTAGTCACTTGTTTTAAGAGATGAACATCTCAGATTTATTGTCACTATAATTTTCAACTTACAGCCTACAGTAGCATGTACAAATATAATTCCTTTAATGTTCCCTGTCCTCCAAACAATGCAGTGAACATGCAGTGCCTGGACTGATAATCTTGTGTGCCAGTTTTCTGCTCTAAAATCAGTGGGGTTAGTTTGTTTAATGGCAAAGCTGTAAATCCCCTGAATATGTACAACACCCCAAACCAACCAAACAAACCCCTGACCCTTCACTGTTTACTCATTAATGTGGTCTCAGTTATAGATAAGTGAGCCAGGCCTCAGCTGAACAAATCTAATAGGAGAGGTAGCAGAGTCTCAGCACCATGAAGGTGCTGGACTTGCCAGTGTGATTTGCCATTTTACGATAAATCTAAAAAGGTTTGGAGTTGCTGGAAAAAATAATATAAAAGTTCAACTCAATTAAATATTAGCTGTAATTAGCACTAAGTGTGAGTGCTTTGAATATAAATTAGGGTCCTCATGGAACTGCTGTCAAGGTTAATGAGAAGCAGTGGGGGTCTCAGCAACATCTGGTTTAGGACTTGAGGTGGTACAAAACTCTTTAGATCAAATGCACCTGGACATTAGCCCTTGGTCCCTTTGTTGCCATTATTGTTCTTTTTTAACAGCTGCTGACTCTAAAGCCATGTTTAGCATCTGACATGAGGGAATGGCTTAAGGACCAGCACTAACCAGCTACTGTGTTTCAAAGCCAGCTCAGAGAAAATGCTTATATAGGCAGAATTTGGATTTGCTTTTGTTCATTCTTACCACTTGCTGAAGTCTTTTCTGAAACAGCTGATTAAAAAATCTAAGGTTGGCTGCCTCCCCCACAAGTTTTAAAAATACTTCGTTAACATTTAATGAACGTCTCTGGTGTAATCCAGTCATTGCTGGGTCTTGCTTCATCTGGATCTGGTTTTTTAATAGTGAAAATATTAGGTAAAAGAAATAAGAACCTTACCAGTTTAATATAAGTGGGTATAACTATACATTTACAAGAGTTTTTAACCTCCACAAAAACTTAACAGGGCCAGTTTCAGTGCAGCATTAACCTCGGAATGATTGTAGATATACCCAAACAAAACTTACTTAACCCTGTGAAGTCAGTCACTGTTTTCATTTTAAAGATGGTTGAAAGAAGCAATGTAAACTGATTGCTCAAGGCCATGCACTAAAATAGCAGCAAAGACAGGATTAAAATTAGGGAGGGTTTGATTGTTCATACAAAGTTTTAATTTTTTAGGACACAGTGATCAGATTTCTTTTACAAAAGAAAATCTGATAAATCTGACATGTACCTAGACTTATTCCTGTGCAAATTCTGAAAAGCTTTTGAATTTAGGACCAGTTCAGGTTAGAGAACTGATGTCTGAATTAGTTGAAATTTGCTGGAAATGTCCTTAAGTACAAAGTGCAAAAGAATGTCTTTTATTCATCTAGTCTGTTCCCAAATTAGGAAATCAGAGACTGATGAGTACAAATAAACAAAATCCCTGTGATAGTCCTGTGCAGGTACTTATATGTGCTTTGGTGGGGGAATGATGGAGTGGTTTAAAAGCTTATTAAATTTCTATTCAAATATGCATTTTCACATTGCTTTATATTTAGAGGGATAATTTTATTTTTTAAATGAGCTCATCCGAGGTTGGGATAGTCCCTGCACTAATGGCCTCTAATGCTGTCTCATGCAGCATCATGTTGTGTACATTTCTTCCTCTAGAGCTATTGCCTTTTGATATGAGGAAAGCATTTAGTCAGAAGTTTTCTAATTGATAAATTAATATGCTTGACTGTCCTTTGTTGTATCAAACAGAAAGATGGATCTCTCTATAAAGAGATGAGGATGTTTGTTTTTAATTTTATAGGCTTATTGTGATGTGGAAATGAAATATTATTGTCTTCAAATTTAAAACCTTTCGAGTTCTTAAATCTATTTCTTTTGACAGTCTCCAACACAGAATTTTCCTTTTATGTTAATTTAAGATTTTGAACTGATGCATTTTTAGATGGAAATGTTTAAGCTTTTGACTGGATCTCATTATTTTGGATTTGTGATACACAGTTGCTCAATAGAGAGTACTTCTGAGTATCTCAGAGCATTATTTCATCTGACTAGTTTCAGTGTACATTTGCATTAACAGTATGTGCCCAAATCCTGCTCTGTGTGTAGGTTGCATATATTCTGGAAAAGGTAAGTCAGACTGAATCACACACCATGGGCTAAACTTTATCCGAGCTCTGTACTGGCAGTTGTGCTCAGTAGCTTTTGGAATAAACCAGCTTGGTCTCTCTTCCTTGTCTGAGTTGAGGTGTTAGTTCAGGCAGATTTCATTCACCTTTCTCCATCAAAGAGCAGTCTACAATTATCCAGTGAACAGCAGATTTGTTTCTGTAATTATGATAATATTTAATAGGGTTAGCAAAATGCATTTAATTCATATAAGAACTGTTCTCAAGAAACAAGCACTGTGCCCTTTGCAGGCCAACAATCTCAGCAGAACGCGGGTGTCACTTTCTGCGTTACGTGTGCAGGACCTTTGCTTATTTTATCTCACGCCACGTTTCTTCTTCCTCTGTCTTCCCTTTGATTTTTACAGGGTAATCAGGAAGCTACAGCACCTCCTGACACAATGGCACAGCCTTATGCCTCAGCCCAGTTTGCTCCTCCTCAGAATGGTATCCCTGCAGAATACACAGCCCCACATCCGCATCCAGCTCCAGACTACACAGGCCAAACCACTGTTCCAGAGCACACGTTAAACATGTACCCTCCTGCTCAGACACACTCTGAACAGAGTGCAGCTGACACAAATGCACAAACTGTCTCCGGCACAGCCACAGTAAGTCAAGGTTACAGTTCTTTCTAAAGCAGCATGTTTCAAGTTACTTGTGTATTTATCAATAACATTTACTCTGATGTTATGCTTACTGGTGTTGCACTTCATTTGTGTTAGGATGAATCACCATGTTAAAGTTGAAAGTCTGTCAAAGTTTATTGTTGAACTTGGAGGATTTATTTTCACTGGTTTTGGAGCTTCTTAGTAAGTGTGGGAGCTTTGTAGAATCTGTGGTTTCCTTCTCAACAGTATCAGACAAAATGATTAATGGCCATCCCATGAATCATCTCATAAAGTTTAATTAAGTCCAATATAGCAAAACATTGTAAATGAGTGTTTGTAAGCCTTCATTTCAGGGGAAGAAGAAGCAACCAAAAGAACCCTAACCAGATTCATTTGGTTATTTTTAATGACCTCTGTGGTTTTGACACTTACGAGTTGTTTTTAATGAAAGTGTTCATTGAACGATGCTGCACCAAAATTACTGCGTGAATGAGTATTGTGAAGAGCTTGTCTGTAATACTGTGCTTTCTAGAGAGCTTGTTTGTGCAGCCATTACCCAAGTTGTGTGTGGATCTCTGCTCAACAGAGCAGAAATGATAGACTTTCCTTCTATTTGATTTATACATAAAGTTCTGAAGAGTCATGAATAATGCAAGAGACTCCTTGGATGGCTCTACCTTGTAATTTAAGTCACAAATTTCACACATTGATAGTTTAGTGCTTCTGTCTTAATTCTGGAGTGGGACCTAATATATCCAGTGCCAACAACTGGCAGATTTCTGAGCCATCAACCACCTGCATTACATGTGCAGGATGGAGCATGGAACAGGCAGCACACTGCAGTTTGAACATGTGCTTGAAACATCTCTACTAACTGTCCTCATCCTCTCCTCAGCGATGCTCCATGCGTCATCTTACCTCCCCTTCTTCCCCTGACATATATCCAGCCTAAAAGGTTTCATGCATTAGGCAAGAGGAAAGGGAAAACACATTCCCTGAAATGAGTTGTTCTGAAAATTTATGTTTATTGCCATGCCACTAGTTTCTTTATGTGGGTATGAACAAGAAAGGAAAGCAATAGGAAAAGCACTGAAGAATATTCTTTGCTACTATCATGGAGATCTCCTTGTGAATTAATTACACAGTTTTGTGGTTTATGCACTAAAATGTTTGTCCTTTTATTTTTGACTTGATAACTCTTTATTGCCTTGCTTGGCCCTTTGCTCTAGTAGTGTAAGGAAGTTTAAGTTCCCGAGCATCCTATTTTCTTATATCTCACAGTATTCTTTGCAGTTCTGAAGTGTCCCCTCTTACCCATCTCTGCTAAGCTGAATTCCTGGTTCTTTCCTGCTTTTAAAATTTGCTTCCATAATCATTTTTGATTGTTGTCAAACAATGCCACTGTCATTGATTTAGAGCAGGAATCCTAAACTGAATAAATACTCCAGGAGAGATTGGATATTGACTAAAAATAAAGTCTTTCTGACTGTCCCTATCTCATCCTTTTTATATTCTACATTTTTTCGAGCACTTTTGACCACTGCTGCACCCTGAGCAGTGATGCCTAGCTCAGCCTTTTTGTGTTTTGAAACTGTTGGTGTGTTTGTTGTTCTGAAGTAAAATACTGTTAGTGCTAAAATCAATGGTAAAACACCTGTCGATGGGAGTGGGACAGGAGCTCATTCCTCATCATTTATTGCATTCAATTGATTGTGTTTCCTCACCCCGTTTTGATTTTTCAGTTTGAAGAAGTGTCAGTCTCTTTATCAGAGGTGTCAGGGGTGGTTTTCCCAACGTTTTCCATGGCAAAGGCTGGTGAAAAGATGTAGTTTGGATCTTCTTCAATTGCTCAATTCAATCCCTGCTGTAGCAAATCCAGTGATTCCCTGCAAAGTTTCCTGCTTCTGATATGCTAATAGGCTTTATTGTTATTTGGTTTTGTGTCCTTTGCTGTCTCTCCTTTGCTATTTACTTTTTGCCTTCCTAATACCCAACTGTATTCTGCCTGTCAGACACCTTTTCCCTCCTGGTTCCCCTTGGAGTGAATTTACATGCTCTGAAGTGTAACATTTCAATTCCACTTTCCTGTTGTATTTGGGGAATATGATGTAGTTTGCTCTTTTTATTATGGATCCTTTTCTTGCATTCCTGTTTCCCTTCGTACAGAGGAATGGACAGAACATTTTGAAGCAGCTCCTGTGCTTTTATAAAGAATTAGGTTTCCTTACTTTTGACTTTAGAGTATATTTGAGGAAGTTTTAGTTTGATTTGATTTTTGAAAGGATATTTTTCTCTATACTGGAATGTTGTATTGGAAGATGTGGATGCTCTCCCTCCCTGGAGAATAGTGCATTGAAAAGTCTGTGTATCTCTGTGGAGCTGCACTGACATGTAACATGTTGCTCACCAGTTAGTTTTACAAATTTACAGTCAAATACTGTTTGCCCAATTTAATTATGGGTACCTAGATTTAAACTGTGTTATGCTGGGTCTCATTAGCACCACACTTAGCACTCTGTGGAGTCATTATAAATAGGTACATGCAGGTAGATTCCAGGCTGATTTGACATGGCCTTTGTAATATTATGAGGGTCCAGCTGTGTATATCTCTCTGTAGATTTAATAATATAAGTTTTTATTATGAAATAAAGCTTCCATAGCACTGTGTCAACATTGTAACTCCATGTCATCTTTATTGTTGAAGGAGAAAAAAAACCACTAAAAATGGATCCTAAAGTTTTGAAAGGTGCACCTAAAAAACTGCAGGGCAATTATCTAATTTGCAGAACTGCTACCAAAAGTGTTAACCTCCTCCATGAAGGACTGACTCTCTACTGAGGTGTGAAATATCCCTGGCTTTGTGTCCCAGTTTCTTTTGTTGTGTCTGAAAGAATCATACACCAAAGCTAGAACTCACATTGGGTCTAGCACAACCTAAACCCCAGTAAAGATATGAATAATAAAAATTAAAATGTTCTATGCAATTTCTCTTGCATCCTTAACAACACAGGGTGTGATCCCAGCCCAGCTGGAATCCCTGCCAATATCCCCATTGCTGCAAATTGAACAAGATGCCAATCATGAGTTTTATTACAGGTTTGCAATTCTGTGCACAATGTTCTTGTAATTGATGTTCAAAAGTACTTCACGTACTCTTGTACATGCCCTGGTGCTTCCAAAATACACTTCTAAAAAGTGAATTTTCAAGTGAAGTGTTTGAATCTATTATTTTGTTAAAATAGTGTAACTCAGTATTCTGTTAGGGTAAGTATTGGAAACAGGAGGTGCTTAGATTGTATGTCTAGGGATTGCTAACTTGGTGTTTTGATGCTGTGATACAGGAGAAAAAATACAGGATGAAAACAGGATGATTTAGCTGAAATAATATCAAATCACCTGTAGGTAATAAAATATTGTCAAAAGTTACTTGGAGTCTTGTCTGAACAATATGGTTTTCGTCTTTTTGGATCCATATGCTAGTTTAAATTTCAGCAAGGAAGAAATGCATCTGAGTGTGTGCATAATCCATGCTCATCCAGCAATGGGTTATTTCATGGCATCAAATGTGCTATTAGGCATGAAAAAAAATAGTTTCTGAGGAATACAGTGAGTGCAGGTAGCTCAGGGGCAGCTGCAGTGTAAGCTCTGGGCGAGACAAGGGCTTAACCTGAAAAAGAGGCCACGAACTGCCAACCCTTTGCACAAGAAAAGGCACAGGGACCTGTGGCCCAGCCAGGTGACACACAGAGAGACACAGCAGGAGTGGAGAACTGCAGACTTGGGGTGCTCAGACTGTGAGGGGATAAAAGCCCAGAGTGTTCTTGGTTCAGGGTCTCTCCTCAGAGGCACCAGCTCAGGCTGTTGTTCTGTTATTTAGCTATTGCACCAAGATTAAATTGTTTTAAGGATTGAGACTCCTGAGACTCTCCTAAGGGAAACCTGGGGTTAAGCTGGTAAGGAAACCTGGTGTGAGTGTGAGATGTGTGTGGCTGCCAAGGGGCTTCAGTGCCAGTTGAGGTGGTGTGAGAGTGATTGCCAGAGAGGCTCCTGCATGGTCAGACAGGGAAGTTTCCTTATAAGAGACTTAAATTGCTTCCTTGAAGAAGGATCAATGATGTGTGTTACAAAGTTAGGGTAAAAGTAACACGTCTAATGATTTTGCAGAATGGTTTTGTGTGTTGTATATTTTCAAGGAGTTTTAAGTAAGACATTTGATCATTTTATGAAAGATGAAACCACCTCTTACCCATGTACATAAATAGATGCAAATCTATTGTGCATAAATAGTTCTGAGAGTGAAACTTGTTCAGTTTTTGCCTGTGGTTTTTCACACCCAAGTTTTGTTGATGTCAGCAGATGTGTATGTAAATACAAAGGGCATTAGCTGGGCATGTGTAAGGGAGCCAGGGAATAGTAAAGTAAATATTGTTTCTCTAATGTTTCCTGTTCTATGTGTAATATACTAGTAATGGAAATCAATGTCATGGTGTGGTTAAAACTGAGTTTGTAATAATGCTGTGCATTTTCTGTATGTGTGTATATGAAAAATGTGCTGCTCTAAACTGAATTCTGTTATTGCATTGGAGAAAACTTGAGGTGATTGTGCAGCCTGTCTGCCTTGGGTTGAGACTTCAGCAGGTTTCAGCAGGTGGAAAGCATTGCATAGTTGTGTGCTTGGATAGGAGCTGGTGAGGGAAAAGGCAGTTAACCTGGAGGACTGTTGGGATCAGTGCACAGTGCTTTTCTCTCTGAGGTGGTTCTGAGTCAGTACCAGTGTGGCATTAAGGGGTGCAGTGCTGTTCAAGTCCTGCAGAAGATGTGTAGTACAGAGGTATGGGTTGTCTGTCTCTGGGAAGGTGATGAGGTGTTTTTCACATCACTTTGCTGTTAGAACTAGATTTCAGCTTGGTTGCTACCAGAATCCCTCCTGTGCCATGCACTGAACCCCATAGCCTTCTGTATGAAAATAATTGATATATTCAATGCTAGATGTCTGTTGCTCCAGCTGCCCTGCTTTACCTTGAGGTGTTGTGTATTCTTTGAGATCTAATGGGCAGTAAGTTTGGTGTTTTCTTTTCTTGGTGTTATTTTGTCCAGCTTTGTGCATGCAGTCATGTTGTAGAGGTCATGTCTTCATCTAAGGATTTGGGAAGGCTTAGTGATGCTCTGGACTGCAAAATTATTTGCCATGTTAACATGGTTGTTTTGGCAAGTGAAACACACACAGTGTTTGGTTGGAGTTTTTTTGGGCTACCAATTTTTCTGGGCTTTTTAATCTGGATCAAAAAGCTGAAAGCATTTAGAGTGAAGTGGTTTTAGTGCATTTTCTAAACCTGCAGGTGAGTAGATTATTACTGCACTTTTCTGCAGCATATTTCTGGATTTTATTAGCTCCTTTTCCTGCTCTGTTCTTGATGCAAGTTATTGATATAAGTGATTTTTTTCCCCCACTTTCTTTCTTTTCCCCCTTAGTTATCTCTTCTTTGCCTCCTACTATTTTATTCATGGCATGTCCATCTCCTCAGGGTGTGGATACATTAACTATTTTATGAAATTCTCTTCCATTTTAAGTAGTGGCTACATCCTACTTGGTTTCCACGCATCCATCAGCTGTCCTTACAGCAGTGTGTCACTGAAGTGGAGATCTTTAAAACTAAGTTGTCTGTAATTTGCTGGCTCACCGTGTAACTGCAGTTGTGCTTGTTAGCCCTGAGGTAAATGTCTTTGAAGTCCAACATGCCAAGTGTCTGCATCGTGGGTGGGACACTTCTCAGTGCTGCTGAACTCAGTTGGTGTTATCCTGGTCTCTGAATGCTCTGCTCTTGCCTGATAGGTTTTCATAGTGCACCTGGAATGTGGTTCCTGGAAGTACCTCCTGTGGCTTGAGAAGAAGTCGTTTGCCTCTCTCCATAGTTCTGCCTGGCAAGCATGGGGAGCAGAGTTTCAGGGCAGATACCCACACCAGGCATTTCTCTAAATAGTGGCACTCAGTGTTCTGTGCTCCCTCTGCAAAGGAACTAGGAACTTTTCATCAGGAAGCAGCTGTCTTCCAAGTCAGATTTCCCCATGGGTATTTTTATTCCCAACTGGTATCAATGACCCAGTTTTTATTCTATTTCCATTCCATATTTTTGTCTATAGATGTTTGCCACCAGTATGCTAGATAGTTGATAATGCTTTGACAACTCTTACAGCAGTGTTTATTCATCTAAATCATACCCTGCTGGTGCAGGCTATTGTATCAGCATGATGTGCTATTTCATTTATACTACCTATTATATTTGGTCCCAACTGCTACTTGAAGAAAATATTTCAAGGAGCTTATTTCAAGACCCTGAGTGCTTCAGAGCTGCAGAAGCAAGGAACCTGGTCCAGCTCCTACTCTATAGTGGAGAGATCAAAACTGACATCCCAAATAGATAACATAATGCTGTGCTGGTGTGGTGAGGCACAGTAATGACTTGTGATCATAGACATTATTGCTTCTAAGAGGTTTCCTTGCTGAGAACTCTGCGTGTCAACTTTGTAACTCTGCCCCACGTGTGTTCCTTTGCTTATGCTAAGCAATAGCAGGAACATATTGCTCACTTCAGCCGCTGTGTGTGCCAGTGATGCTCCAAAATAGATTCTCCTCAAGGATACACAGAGCCTTAAAGTGACTGTTTTCTGTGATGCTGTTTATAAAGCGCCTGTTTGTATACGGAGTTGTTTTGCCTGGTGAGAAGATAGCCACCCTGTTTTCCCTGTGTTGCTGAGTTAACTCGGGCTTTGTGGCTCTGGGAGTGGGTGTGTGGTGTGAGGAGAGCAGCTGTTACCCTGCCAGCTAACTGCAGAGCACTGTGTCTGGGCTTCTTCTGCAGCTGATCTTTGTGGTTTAGGTATCACCTCAGCTTCTCTTTCCTTCTGATTCTCACAGCAAGAAGGGATTGCTAATGTGATATTGAAGCAGAAGGCAGAAAAATGGTTATTCTGGGGTTTTCTTTGGGATATTGTGATTTTTAACTTCCTTTCCTGATTTTTGAGTGCTTGAAATTGGTAAAGTGATACAGCTGAAGCTCCTCCCCAAAACCAAAACCACCAACTAAGGATATAGGGAGGAATTATGCTCTGTCATCTTTAGTCATGTTTGCTCAAATAAATTAGCTGAATGCCATTGATTACCCTTCTGAATGTTCACTGCGAGACAGACTAACTGTTTTTAGATGACTTCAGCAGGTAGTTCCAGCCAACTCTAAGACAGATTTGAAGCACAAAACATTGCATAGGTCTTTTCAATCACGTTGTCAACCAGAGAAATAATCATATTACTCCAACTTGAAGAGTTTCTTCTAGAAGGCATTACCAATCAATTTCTGATCTGCCAAGTTTAATTGACCAATTAAACAATTTAAGATTTTCTTCCTGCTTGTCCCTGAAAGAGCCAAGCCAATATTGGTTTTTTGAGCTTTCTTGTACTTTGTACTGTCTCTTGGGCTCTTTACTTCTCCATAGCAATTCTTTTACGTGTTACATTATTGACTTTTTCTTCTTTCTGTGCAGGCTAAGTAGCCATAGCATCCAAATGCTTTGGCTGTGCTTTGGGTTCTGATGTATGGAGAAAAACATTTGTTGCACATTTTGCTGAATACACTGGGCATAAATTTCAAAGGGAATCTTGGTATGATGACATAGGTAATTACAACTTAGTTTATATTTGACCTTCTGCATCTTTGCTCCACATGACAACATGGTAATTAAAATTGATCCTTATGGAGGGATTTTTTTTGGTGAAAATTAGCTCACATTTTCACTAAATGCACGAGTGGTTGTGCTAGGTTGGGTAAGACTAATGATGTTTTCCTTTCTCTTGTAATTGGCATGCAAATGATAGTTAATGGCTTGCAACTTTATCAGAAGTTGTCGATTCTTCCATTCACCAACTCTTTGTAATTGCAGTATAGACTTGTGCATTGCCTGGACCACCTTGTGCATCAGCACAAGATGCTTGTAACTTCGTGGTTAACCAGAAACATCCATGCTTGCAAGAAACCAGCTCTCTGTTAGAGATCAGAATGGTCAGGTACACAGGTAGATGAAAATCTGACAAGGTTTGGAGTTAGAAGGTATGAAGATCATTCAGATAGACCTCCTCTCTTCTTCCTTAAATCATAAGACTGAAGTTCTGTTCATGTGACAGTCTGTGCCTAGAGCTAAACTTACTCTCCTGCATGACTACTCGTGGGTCTCAGCTAAGGCTGGCTTAGTGGGTTATTACCCCCAACCCTGAAAATATTTTTTTAAATCCTGTTTGTACTCTCAAGTTTCCATTCCTCTCCCACACACCTCTCTCTTCAGCTTTCCCCCACACTCAGCTACCCACAGAATTGCTTTAATTAAACGTTACGTATGTGTGGGCTTGCTTACCACTTCTCCCTGCTTAATCTGTTCCTTTCTAGGGTCAGTGTGAAAGAGTGGCTAGATTCAAACCTTTAACTTTGCTGTCCATCAGTATTAGAAAGACAGTAACGAGGCATTCTGCTCTGTCTTGGCTTAAGCTGCAAGCAGGTGAATTCATGTGGAAGTCTGAAGCTGCTTTATGGTCTACCAGTGATGTGACAGGGTGAAATACACATTGCAGGCAGAAGTAGACAGAGGACAATTTTCTTATTCACTAGATATGCTTTCAGGAAAGGATTAGAAGTTCTTCTTTCCAGACTTGACTAGAAGAAGAATTAGACTGAGCTAATAGTCTAGCATGCACATCATGCTGTATTTGGGCTTTCTGTGATATGCAGAAAGAATTGGTTGGTCATTTTAAATTGTACAGATCTATACATTAAATGGGCATTAATTTTTTCATTAATTGTAGAAATTCCAGAAGAAGGGATACATTAAGAACCTGGTTTTGTTCTGTCTTGAATTAATCCTACATATAGATGGCAATTGCTGCCACTTGCTGGTTCTAGATGCTTTTTTATCTGATATCCCACGCACTTGTGTTGAAGTATCAGCATATAGATAAACTTCTCTACAGCTTCTTAAGAGAGGTCTCTTAGGCCTTCCACTATATTCTCTTTAAGGGGCTTTTGGCATTTGCTTTTCCAGCAGAGACTTCTTTAAATCTTACCCATTGAAGCAGGTGCCACTGCCACTGGTCTCTTCCCTCTCTGGGAAGTTGATGGAGAACATGAAACTCTCTCCATGGCCCAGAGGAACAGATTGTTTGCCACTGAGAACATCTCAAGCTTTACAAATGGACAGCAGACTCTGTAATAAGACTGGCAGTGCCTATCAACTTCCTTAGCCCTTCAACGTAAGAATGGAGGGTTTCTCTTGCTGTGTTTTTTTGGCTTTGGATTGTCATTCAAATATTTTTCTTTTATTCTGTGAATCATGAAAGGGGGGGAAAAAAGCAGCAGAATGCCTTCTGACTCAATCAGAAGAGCAAAGAGTGCTTACAATCAAGTCTTTTTTTATGCCTGTGGTTTGTTTTGTTGCTGTTATAAAAAGTGCGTCGAAAGATGTCAACTATTTAATTTCATAAGGCTGCACATAAGTTGCAGCTGTTCCAGAATAGTGTCTAAATATTTGATTTGAAACCAAGATATGTACCAACACTGCAGTACTGCAGCCCTGATCACCCAGCTAGCCAGAAAGATCTGAGGCTGTCTGTGCTCATTAGTGTTTGCAGATGAAGCTGCTCCAGTGTAGCTTCAGTCAAAAAAGATCTTGTGGGTTATAAGGGCATAATGTGGGAGATAAGATGTCTACAAAACTGAATGGAAGCTATATAAATTTATTATTTTCGAGTTACAGTAATGCTGGGACACCTAATTTTGCTTTTCATAAGGATGTGATGTATTTTTTAATATGCTCACGATACGAAAAATATTATTGCCGCGATTCTTTAAAGAGATTTATTGCCATATATGTTATAAATATATATCTTTATATACAGTAATAAAAATATAGTTATAAATATAGTTATAAAATGTCAATTTGTTTAAAATATTTGGAAGGATTAAACTTAAAGGTGAAATATATTAAAATAGAACTTGGGTGTTTTTTCAATTGCATCAAGGAAAAATTAAGTTTAGACCAGAGAAATTTGCTTTTAACTTGTGCATTTACTTGGAAAACGCAGCAGTTCTGTCACCTATTTGCTTTGAGTCCTTATTCTTTTGGTTTTAGGGGTATGGAAATACTTGGGTGGTGCTTAGAAATATAGTTTCTCGTGCTCTCATTCCCCTCCCTTTGTTTCCTTTCTTACATGGTTTTCAATTACAGTGTTGCCAAATTTAATGAAACAGATGCCAAGTTGCACCTCTAAATATTTGTATTTTCTTGTTCTCATACATAAGTTTTTGGGATTTTTTTTTCTTTGAAGAAAGTCTGGCAGGGACAGGTGGCAAACCTATCCCAACTTGGAGAAGCAGAAATAGTGGAGTTTTGTTTATATATGAGTGTCACTTTGGTCCTCTTTTTGATACAGAATGTCTTCTAGTTTTGACACTGTGTTTGGGAAAAAGTATTAGATGGTATTGAAAAGTAAAGGATATAAAAGAGAAAATAAAATCAGATTATAAAGTAGATTTTAAGCAAAGCTTTTATATTATAATCATCCCTCTTTAAGTGTTGTCCTTAAAATACATTGCAATTAGTGTAATAGGAGGAGTAAACATTTTTGTAAGGTAAACACGTAATAATTTCTAATGCATGACCATTGTTTGATACTCATGAATGGGTTATATTCTGTCCCAGTAAGTTTGCATCACAGTACACAGTAGTTTAGCTACACAGGAATATTTTAAACTCAGAGACAAGTCTTGCAAGCACTTGGAACTGAACAGGTTGTGCACTGATGTTCCTAGTAATTGGGTAGAACTGCTTATGGAGTTATTAGTTTGAGGGATAGATCCCTGCCTAGTGGGGTCCCAGTTTATGCAGAGCTGCTGGATTGGTGTGTTTGAATACAGGTGGCACTGAGCTTTGGAACACTGCAGGCTCCTCATTGTGCAGTTGCTGAAGTTCACATCCAGACTGGCAGGATCTGTACTTGTGAAACGGCTCACGCATGCAATAAAAGCACTTTCACACCAGCATAAAATGTTGCTATTGGCTTCTTCCCATCTCCAGCAAGCATTTCCAATTTTAGAATCTGCTCTCATTTCTGAGCTAGGCTCCCTCTTTGCTTTTTTTCCCCACTGAGTTGAAAGCATTGCACATCTATCCCTTTTATCTCTCTGTTCTCTCTCGAAAGAAACTTGCAGCCATTTCCCGTGTTACTTCTCTTTTTGCATGTACAGCAAAGTCAACTTTCCAAAGAATTTAATGTATTTTATAGACAAAACATATTCAATCCAGGGTACAAGGGTCTGAGTCACTGATTCTGCTCTGTGCTTTCTAAAGGAAAGAGCCTCTTTTTTATTGTTTTATTATTATTGTGCATAAAGAGATACTACTTTAACACAGGTGTGAGCTTTCATTTTTTTCTTGTGATTTTTTTTTGCCTTTTCCAAATGCATAATTTTAGGACAACAAATTACTACATATCAAGCTCCCATGTGTCCACCTTAGGCCAATGCATCTAATTTTTCCTCTGTTGAAATTTTATCCAGTTGCAGTTTGAGGTTTTTTCAAAGTTCAGTTTCCCAAATAGACTATTGCATGCCTAGAAATATAACATATACTGAGTGTGTGCTAGATGATAACAATTATGATGATAATAACTATGTTAATAACTCTAACTATGCCAGTGTAGCCAGTCTTGTCTGTATGAAAAATCAGTCATTTGCTATGTCACATTGCTGTGAGACATGGGTCAGCCCTCGCAGCCACATATGCCCTGACCATCCACTATATAAAATTGCTTTTTACTGTCATCAGCTCTTTAATATCTCTGCAATCTTTTCAGGTAGCAAGCTGAATCTCGTCTCAGTATTTCCAGTTTCACTAACCTAAACACTCGTAATATATTGCCCCACATTTGAGTAGCTTTCTAATTAATTGAATTATTGATTTGACATATTTCAGATACTGATGGTTCAGAGCTGCTAAGTTTAGAAGCAGCCAGCTAGCATAATTTAGGTGCCTGATACTTTTTAGTTTGATTGGACTTAGTGTGCCCTATGCTTCAAGCCTTTTGCCTTCAGTAGGAAGAAAAGAGACTTCATAATGCTGAATATTCAAGTTTTGTATTTTCATTTATTGATTTTCTTCCATGAAGAATGGTGCTTTGCTTTATTGTAAGTAAAAATGATGTTTTGGTTCAGCATAGAGTTACTTGTTAGCAGGAAGTTACTCTCACAGCAAGGTGCAGCATCATTATTCTACAGCTGTAAGACTAATCATTTGAGTTTAGGCTAGAACTGAATCTGGTTTACAGTTCATGTTTAATGAGCATTGCAAACATACTCCCTTCTTTTCTGGAAAGCTGTGTGCCTTCAGGTGTGTGTTCTTGCTGCTGGGAGTAAAAAGAGGGGAAGGAAACTGGCTGGTATTAAGTTTGTCCAGGTTTGTTGCCCCTCCAATAAACTGTGCATTTGCTACAAGGGATTGTTCTTGCACATACTCCTCAGTTAAAGAAATGGGAATTAACTAGTAAATCCCTGAGATGTAGTTGAAAGCAGTAATCATTTGAGGGTGCTTTGTGACACCTTGCCCTACTGATGAAATGCAGCAGCCAAGTGTGGTACTTGCTCAGCAGTTTTCAGGAAGAGTAGATATTTCATGCCAAAAGCTATTTACATTTTTTGCAATTGGGCTTTTTGGTAATTTGAATAGTGCCCAGGTGATAAATTTGTTGCTCTCCCATTTGCTAAAATACCTTTGCACCTTGACCTTCTTCTGCTAAGGCTTGTGAAGATAATATCCTAGTGCATGTGTAGGCCAATTTTAGTAAGAGCTTTGAGTGCGATGAGGGCTTGAAGAAGTTTTTTAACTTTGTCTGCTTCAATCTTATCTCTGCAGTCACAAATTCACTGTCCACTCTCTGGTATGGCAAAGGTGGGAAATACACCAAATCCCTGAGGCTGAAGTTAATGCTGCAGGAATAGAACACAGGGGTTCAGTGCTGCCCTGTACGAGCTTGTTGGTGCTGATGAATTGCCTTGTCACAGAGATGTAACCAATGTTATGAAATCTTACTGTGGTTTTGCTCCTCATACAGATGTCACAGTGACTGAAGGAGGATGTATGACAAGCTGTGTTACTGCCTTAGGACCAGAATGTGTGTCTGCTTTGGTGCAGCTGAGGGACTGAGGGGTTTATATTGCTTGTCAGAGCACGAGGCATCGGGGCATTACAGGCCTGCTCTGATCTGGGTTTGGATGCAAGGCAAACACTTCTTTGTTTCCTCTAAAATTTCTGACATATTTCCAGGTGATGATTCCTTATATGGGGGAAATTGAATTGCATTTCCTGCCACTCTGATGGGGTAGCACAAAACAGTTTGAGGTAGAGAGCTGACAAGCTTGTGACCTCAAATGGCAAAGGTGTTTCTTTATATTCAAGAGTTCCTTATTATTGGGAGTGGGCTATAAGACTGAGATATTTCTGAATGTGTTGCTACTGATCTAATCTAGTGTGATTATTTCTTTCTTGTTGAGTGTAGAGGATGATCCCCTCCAAGCATCTCATGAAAAGATTTATTTCATCCTTGTGACCGTTTTGTGAGATTTTGCTGAATTACAATGATTGGTTTTTTCTGCTTCTGTAGAGGAAGAACTAGGGTACAAGTAGTTTAAATAACCTGCCAGAGGCAAATCTGTGACAAAATAGATTGCAGAAGCTCGCTGTCCTGAGCCCAAGTGTCTAGACTGAGAGATAGTCTTTTTTCCCATAACAACAGAATGCTATTGCTGAATTTCATTTTGAACTGATGCTTTTGGAGCATTGAGCGTTGAATATATCACAGTCTGAGCCTGATTTGTGTGAATGTTATGTTTCAGGTGTATGAATAAGAAAAAAAATGTTGGCAATGTTACTTAGGAAATTTATATTATTTTTTTTTTAAAGGCAAAACTCTGCAGCTTGATTTAACTTTCAGCCATACCATGCAGACAATGTGAAGTTAACATCTCTTCATTCACCCACACCCCCACCTTGGGATATGTGATGAGACGATACCACACACAATGACAAGATGCATCTGCTTCTTTGCTTTGGCATAGTTTCCAGCTCTTTTCCACAGAGGAATGGGATGGAAGAGTCAAAGATGGGGCATAAAATGGTGCAAGGAACATGACTGCTGCCAGAATCATGGCTAAGACCAAGTGGCAACAGTCTAAAACTCCCTGTAGCATACCAAATACAAACCCTTTTTCTATTTAGCTTTACAAATACAGGGACCTGGGGCTGTCAAGAGAGAGGGAGACTGCAACTGGCCTTTGACTTATTGGGTTGCTGAGTTTAAAACCTACACTGCAAAGCCTGAGAAACCTGCAAGAAGGGTGGCAGGAGATCATAATACGGACCAGGAACATGACTGGGAGGGAAACTGATTGGCAACATCTCGTTAGAGAAGGGCACTTCAGCAACTCCTTAATCTATTCCATCTGTAGCAAAGTTATTTATGGTTGGGGTTTATTTCTTCTTTTTTCCCTGCAATAAATGCAGCAGACAAGGCCAATAGTAATCTCTATCTAGAATTACCAGCAAGCAGAAATCCCTCTGGGGCTGAGACTGAATTCTTGTTCTTTCAACCATTGTCCCTGCATAAGTGTGCAGAAGGTGGTAACGGAACAGCAGAGACCCTTTTTCCCTTCCTGTGGCATTTCTTCCATATGGTCTTCCTTTCCTGTCCTTTTTTGTTTTGTTTTTTTTTTTTTCCCCTCTTTTTGCCATCACTCAGGTGTCTGTGGATAGGAGGATACTGCCTTACCCTGTCAGACACACCTGATCTAGCACTCTCTAGCAGACACACACCAGGTTTGGACAGGCACTGTTTCTCTTAGTTGGTGTTAGCCACAAATTTTCTAGGAATGTTTGTAAACTTACAATTTGGCCTTCCTCTTGGTAGGGTTCAATACCTCAGATTTCATCTTGAACTGCTGGGAAAAATATTTGCAACCAATACTGTATTTGTGCAATATTTGTACAACACCTTAATCAAGTACAGGGTTATTTTTCCTCAAATATGGCTCTAAATTTCTATATTTTATGGGGATTTTTTGTTAATTACCGAGCACATATAGGTGAAGAATCTAGGACTTCAGTACCTGCAGTGGTCCTGGTCCCAGATGTACTTGTGTGTGTTGTTTGGTTCTGACAAGCTGTTGAATATTACAGAAAGCATAACAGCTATATTGGCTGTGTCTTACAGATTCTTATTTTATTTGAGAATAAAATTCACATGGAAAGGTTTTCTTCCCACTGCCATGAGACCATATTTAAGGCACTTGGTAGTTTTGTGTCTAGTCATTTTCATGGATAGTGGGAAAGCAGTTTTACTTTACATTAATGTTTTTGCTAAAAATATGGACTGTAAACCAAAAGTGATTTTAAATTCAGGCAAAAAGAAATTATCAATGTTCCTAAAAAATGATAGCTAAAATACAGTGCTGCATATGAGCTTTCAGTTTGATAAATACTTACTTATGAGGTCATAAATACTTGAGGTACAAAAGGTTAATGTAGTGTGAAAGGCTGTAAAACACAGCGAGCAACCTGCTAGATCATAATGATGCATTAGTACCTTTCAGTAGGAATGCTGGTGGTTATAAAAATCTTGGGGTTGAATTTATTCTGTAATACAAGAATGTAAAGCCAGAGTATCTTCACTGTGTACTTTTACTTATCTTCTCATATTTATTTCTCTTTGTAAAAGCAAAAAAAAAAAAAAAAAATAAGAGGGGCTCTCATCTGTTCATAAATGCTCACTGACTGAAACTGATAAAAACCTCTTTTTGACTAATACAATTTTTCAAAAGCATGTCAGGTGGTGTCTGTGTGCTCAAAGGAAATAATAAAATAAAGTAATACTCAGTGATTTTTTTTGCCTTCTCTATATTAATAAGTTTCCATGAGATAAAGTAAGCAATAATGCATGAAGGAAACAGAAGTGGTATAAATTCTGTGAAGTTGTAATGTAAGTTACCATAGAGGGGAAAAAAATTAAGTGCTAAAATCACAAAGTGAGCATTTACTGAATGGTAAAATTGACTTGATCATAATAAATATAGTATTTCTCAGTCTTAGGAGTCCTTGGCAGTTTATAATTGTCTCCAATATGCTGATGCAGCTAATATTTCTCATTTAATATCTACCTCTGTGAAGTGTTAATTTTCATGCTTTGGTGATCATTGCTTTTTACTGAAGCAAATTACTTCATCTTACTCCTATATCAGAGCTTATGACAGATTAGGATAATTTTACTGTCATTAATCTTTGGAGTCCATTCCACTCTTTTCAGTGAAGTGCCATGTTTTGGCCAGGCTAAACTGAAGCACTTAATAAAATCTGGAATCAAATAGGCAAAACTTTACTTTGCAGGGTGTTGATACCTGCTTTCAGCTTTCTCTGCTCTCTGGTTGCAAAAGAAGTATTTTACTTTCAATTTATTCTCTCTGTGAAGTACACCTGTATCTGGAGGATATCCAATAGTTTTGAGGGATTAAACAAGAGAAATGGTGATGTGAAAATATTTGATTTAGACACATCCATCTTTTTTATTATTATTTTTGGGTGTTGAAAATCAACACATTCTGTTCTTATTAAGATAGGGTTTAAAAATTGATAGTGTTTGGATTGTGCAAATAGATCTTTAGGAAATCTCTGAAGATGATTATTTTTAGTTTAAGAGCATATTTAAATTTGCCAAGAACACTGTGAGCAGTTGCTGTGCTGACAGAATTAGCACAGAATACCTGTGAGAGACCAGACAGTGAAACATGTATCTTGCAAAAGCTCCATCGTTTCTCAAAGAAGCATATATTTCATGGCAAATGCTCATCTTGCAAAAGCTCCATCATTTCTCGAAGAAGCATATATTTCATGGCAAATGCTGAGATTTGTTTATTTTATTTTGAAACAATTGGTCAAGCTAGAAATCCAAATCACAAAGCCCTGTATATCAAGGTGTGGATATATGACTCATCTTGTCCAATGCTGCTTCGTATTACCAAATACAGGATACTGATCATTGCACACAAAAAAATATGATCTATTACCAACTTGTATATTAGGCTATGAGACTTTCTGTATCATACTTCTGGGCAGAAACTTTGTTTATTTTATTTGTTAGGATTTTTTTGCTATATTAACCTCAGAGCCTGCCTTACCTGCTGCCATCAGCCCCAACTACTCAGTCACTCTGATTGATTAGCTGTATATTGCAATAGGGGCCCTTTTTTTTAAAACTTTGAATTAAATATCCTCCTCATGCTACAGTAATCATGGATATTCTTAATAGAATTGCATGGTAGAACTTAATTAACCTTTTCTTCTTCCTTTTTATTTAAAGGGAATTTGAGAGAACTCAATGGCGTGGTTCCTCATTTAATGCATGCACCCTGCAATGCCTATTAGAGCCTCTTCACTTGAGCAAGTCAGGTGAGACAGAACTGCTCATCGTTAGCTCACAATTCATTTTCTCTCCATTGCAACGTTCACCTGACAATGGAATCAGGGAAGAGTCCTGAGTAGAGGCATTAATAAATATATATCCTTCATGAATTTAGATACCTCATCACTGTAGCCATTAAAACGTGGAGGGATGGTTATGCAAATAAGTGAAGGAATTTCAGATGGCACGTCCCATTTGTGAGCCTCAGTTCTTGAACTGCCTTTCTTTCATTTGGTAAATAGTAATTAAAACTGCTTGTGATACTTTTTTTTCTCTAGCTACTGAGTGGTCAGGGGATGAATTCTTTACTGAGATGGAAGTGAGCAGACAGTAAAGGTTATCATTTACAATTTTAGTTGTATTTCCAGAAGTCTTCCCAAGAGCATTTTGACATTATTTCCTTTAGAAACACAGGAAGAAGGGGAAGGTGTTACAGAAGTAGATGATACTAAATGTAAATGCAATTCAGACCATATTTCTGTAAGCTATTCTTTTATCTTTCCCCAAATGAAGTCTGTTTAAGTGTTCTCAGTTCATTATATTTCTAAATGAGTTTTACTCCCAATAGCTGTTAATTATTGCTGTAACTTCCTCTCCTATTAGTGTCTGAGTTCTACTCACACAAAGAAGATTCTTAGCTCATCCAGAATAAAATCTATTTTTATAGATTAAAAAAACCCTGTGATTTCCTCACATTCCTGGACATACTGTGTAGGCTTGATTGGCAAACTGATTGACCAAACCCTTTTTTCCTTAAAAAGTGGTAAATGCAGTCAGTGTATAAAGGGGAATGAAAATTCCATACCTAAAAAAAACCAACAAAGAAACATGAAATGATTTCTTTTGGGTATAGGTTAGATTACCAAATATTTTCAGTTACAGCATTGAAGCTAAACATAACTGTATGTTCCTAACTCACTAAAGAAACTAAAAACCTGATTGGCTGAGCTTTCATACAAGTGAGGGAGACAAGCTTAGGTTTAGGAGCAGTTTCACAAAAATAACTGAAGTATGTTTTCTTTGTTTTCTCTTTATTCCTGTTTAAGTCCACTAACCTGCATAGGTGGTTGACTGGGATTGGTGGGGCTTTCTTTGGTTGTAGAGGTTTGAGGTACAATGAGAAAAACAGGAAAATAATTCCTTAAGTTTGCTGAAAGACTGGCTTTGGGATCCCAGGCCCTTGCACTATTCCTACAGAAATTGGTGGCCTGCTAAGCTAATTCTTCATGGACATCTGGCAAAACTATCCTGTTGTCAGTTTTCCTTAAGTTATGTTGCTTTTTCCTTTCAATTGGCCAGTTCAAGGAATCAGGGGAGCATTGCAGCTTTCAACTACTAATGTGAGAAACAAAGTGTGTATAGACTTCAGTTGGGTTATGCAGGTTCAGGGTAAGTGCTGGAAGGGATACCAGAATGCAGAAAGGAATAAAACCCTTAAGAACTACCAAATGGTGTAATCATGATTGCCCCACCAATATTTGTCTATTTGCATACTATTACATGGGGTACTCGATGTATATGTCAAGAGAATGTGCAAGAACAATATGGGAATCTTAGATATCCAAGTGAGTTTTAACAGGAAAATAGTGTAACCAAGTAGAGCAATTCAGTGAGGAAAGTGATGGTGCTGGAATGACTTCCTGTAGCATATTAATCCTTCCTCTCTGAAGAGTGTCTTTGTTATTTGGGTTATGGCCATCAGCTGTTGGATGATGTAGAGCAGTGATGGGAAGAGGTGATGTGCTGGTAGTGTGTTTACATAATGCAATTCCAAGCAAAGGTGTGAATGTTTCCATTTCTCTGTGTCTGAGGCTTCCATTTCTCCATGTCTGAGAGCTTCTCTCTTTTGCACAGTCACAGAAAACAAGAATCTCTGTGCAGATGTGTTGTAAAGCCCAGAAAGTACCTGGGCACACTTGGTGCATCTGTAGTAATCTTGCGAGGTGATTGAAGGTTCCCAAGCCTATAGATTTTGACTACTTTTTAGTATTGTGAGGATTTTTTTAACAACTAAACTGATTTTTTTTCTCACTGTCTAGACTTAAATGCTGTTTGAAAAGTAACTCTAGATCTTGTCATTATTGTAGTATATTATTAAAGCATTGATGACATCAATTGGAAGCATTTTGTTCAGTTAATAAATTAGTTTTTCTCAGAGGTGATGTGACTTTAGAGACAATTCATGTTGTATTTTTCTTCGTATGCACCTGCAACAGATTTGTGAAGCAAGTCAGGTAAATCTGAGCAGCATTCTGGGTGCTGCCAGGCTGGAGAGGTACAAATGAAGAATAATCAAAAATAATCATTGAACTGGAGGGCATCAGTTTGGCCTGCAGAAACTTTATTGTTGATGGCAGGATTCAAAATAAAGCAATCTACTTATTGCAGTGGTATTGAATTAAAAACTAAAGCATATTGAGGAGCGTGAGCACCTCTGAGTCAGAAAAGGAGACCAAGTCTGTTATGTTAGAATGAAATGCAATTACACACATAATCTGCAGAGCACAAGAGCACTAATTGCTGTCAAGCAGGAAATTTTTGCCCAACCAAATGAAAATTTTCCCCACTCCCTTTTTAGATCTTCTTCCTTTGCATTTAGCTTCGGTATTAGGAAGAGATTTTTTACAGAGAGAGTGATCAGGCATTGGAATGTGCTGCCCAGGGAGGTGGTGGATTCACCCCAAGATGAGACTGGATGTGGCACTTAGTGCCATGGTCTAGTAACCACGGTAGGGTTGGACTCAGTCTTTGAAGTCTCTTCCAACCAGGTGGATTCTGTGTTGTTTCCTTGGGATATTCTGGCATCAGCCTTTGTGAATTGGTGCTTGTCAGGGCACTGCTAGGCCTTCCAGCCCCACTCAGCTTCCCCTGGGCTCTGCAGCTCAGCCCCAGCTC
>NW_008674403.1:34195-44514 GCF_000695815.1 Acanthisitta chloris
GATGCCAAGATAGTACCGAACATAGTCAATAAGCAAAATAAATCCAGGTATTTTTTCATGGAATGGCAGTAAACTAAGTCTGAGGAATGACTACCCTGGTGTGTCCCTCAGGACAAAAAGAGCAATGTGATTTAGAAAGTGTCTGTTTATGACAGAGAACCCTCAGATTCTTCTGTGTTTCAGAGGGTTCAAGAATTGCCTCTTTGGGCAAAGTACCGAACATAGTCAATAAGCAAAATAAATCCAGGTATTTTTTCATGGAATGGCAGTAAACTAAGTCTGAGGAATGACTACCCTGGTGTGTCCCTCAGGACAAAAAGAGCAATGTGATTTAGAAAGTGTCTGTTTATGACAGAGAACCCTCAGATTCTTCTGTGTTTCAGAGGGTTCAAGAATTGCCTCTTTGGGCAAAGATATGCAAGTGAGCAAATGGAAAGACACAGCAGGGATCCAGCAATAGGTGAGGGGTCAAACAGTGAAAAACCTTTTATCACGCTGTCACGTTTTCTTTCTTTTCATGAGCTCGAGCTGGAGCAATCAGCCATTCTCTCTCAGCATGAGGCTCTGCTCTCACAAGTTCACTCAGCAGTTGGTTGTGTCAACACAATCCTTACAAAAAGGGACTTTACATGCATGACATAAATCTAGTTCAGGAGGGAATTCCAGAAACTGGTGTACATTGATTCAAGCTGAGGGTAAACAACTCTTCAGCCAAACCTGAATTCCCTCTAAAGACACTTCTTTCCTTTTTCTTTAATAGGAAGCAATGTCCTTTGAAGTTGTGTAGCATAGTATTCCATTAATGATTTTTCATTTGGACAAATATTGTTAAATGTCACAGCATGGTAGACATGTTACACGAGGTAGTCAGAGATGTTGAAAGTTATTTTTGTCCAAAAAGAGCCTATTGCCAGAACAAAAGTTTAATAAGCTTTATTGCAGCTTTGCAGCCTTTTCTAAGGTTGCCTTATGAGGGATAATGCTCCAAAGAACTTTTAAGCTAATTTGAACATCTGAGAAAAGAATCTCATTCTATTTTATGTCAGTGATGCTTGTGCATGAATGAATGACCACAGGTAAAAGTACAGTTGCCTTCAGTATATTGAGTTATGTTCTTGTGTGAATAATTTCTTCATAAATTAAATAATAACTGAGTTGGATAGGAGAACTTAAGGAGAATCAGTGGATTTCCAGAAACCAAGTATGCCAAGTTTTGCATCAGTCAGAAAGTCCTGTTCTCAGAGCACTGTGTCCTGATTTATTGCCAGTATACCATTGCCTTTCAAAGTGTAACTTAAAGTGTTTTAAGAACTATCATATCCATTAGGCATATTTACCTGTAAGCTTTTAAAAAAGATTTCTACATTTCTTCATCTACTTTACCCCTCTTCCTTAAAAAACTTTGTTGCCTACTGGTGCACGTTTTTAGATGGCAGATCTGTAATTTTTGACCTTTCAACTCTCTTGTTTTATGTAATTTATCTGTATAACTCCATAATCCCTGAAGCCTTTTTCTGGGGTTGGGCTAAGTGGCAGTTTCCAAACGGGTTTCAGATGCCCTGTGGCTGTGCTGCCATGGAAAGGAACAGGCCTGTCCTCCAGCTTTGTCTTATCCAGCATTGTCTGCATATTTATGTCCCTTTCTTCAGTGCTGACTCTGATCAGCTCACAGACTTATCTGATGAAGAGCAAGTTTCCAGTTGGATCAATGGCTCTGAACCAACACCCATTTGTGCAAGTGCTAGAGTGGAGGGTGGAAGGAACCAAGCCCTAGGGTGGCATGAAAGGCAGGACTTCATGTCAGGTGTGTTGTTGAGGCTTTAGGTGATCATGAAACCACACCATTACATGCCCTTTTGGCACACAGGGGGGGACACAAGCTCCATGGACAGAGAAATAACAGAGCTGAATCTATGATGTAAATGTGCTGAGTAGTTTGTGGGGAGAAATGACACGAGCAAGGCACTTTTTAGTGCTGAGGGTACTGATAGCTTTTAGTTCTTGTAATACTTTGATGGATTTATCAAACAAGCTGGTGCATTGTGAAGCTACAGCTCCCATTCAAATGATAAAAACCCCTTTAATCAACTCTAATCAAGATTTCTATATTTATTGTCATGGTATTTTTTGATATGTTTTCATTTGTTGCCTGTCTGGATTTTACATTATGCTTTGAAGCATTGAAACAAAGTTATTTTTGAACACTTTATTCCTGTTATTGAAGTCCTTTTAAGGAGCAACAAGAACTACATCAGAAATAACAGACTTTTGACTAACAGATGAAAGAGGAATAACAAATCAATTGGATATTTCTTTGTGTCTGTGTATCACTACTTCAGATTTCTCATTTGGATGAAATTAATGCTTTTGTCCTTTGACCAGTAAAATATTTCCTAATGTGTCTGCTTAAATTTTTTTTTAAGGATAAACCCAAGAAATTTCTTTTAAAATTATTTTTTGAAAATATGACAAAAATTCAGTTTTGTTATATGTAGAGTGAACTTCTAAAGATGTGTATAGTGTGTATGCATTTACTTCTTGGCTAGCAGGGCCAGGATTCAGCTAATTAGAGCAAGATTTGGTAATTGTTGGTGTTGTGTTATCCATGGATGGGATCAGTAGGCAGTCAGAAATATTTATTGAATCGATGCAACCAATAAATTATGCATTGAGGCAACCTACTATAATTCCTTCTCCCATTTCAAGTTACTGATACACTGATGTCAGTTGGATGTCCTTAACTGAACTTGGCAACTGCTTAGTTTCACAAAACTCTATTAAAACCTATAATGAATATTCATTTTGAAATCATATCTGCTCTTTATACCAGCAAAATTTGCCCAGGTTTTGAGACAACATGTTCAGGATTCAAAACATTAATGGTTTTTGGTGATTCTGCTCCAGATATGATTGATATGCTGTTCCCTGAGATCCTGCTGACTATTATAGAAGAAAAATGATGAGCCAGCAGTGGCAATGTAAAGCACTATATAAGGGCTACATTCCATATTGTTAAGGAAGATAGATTGGGGAAATAATTAATGTAGCCAAGTTATTAATAACTCTTTGGTTGCCCTGCAGTACCAGAAGCTTAAGAAACCTATCTTATTGCTCCTATCTGTCCTCAAAATTAATGATCTCTTATTTAGGCTGCTAGCTTTCCATGCATAAGCTATCACAATAATAGCACTGCTTTCTTGTAGCCTGTGGTATCAGCATCCAGAATGCATCCATCTAGAAATAAGAGAAATAATCACTACTGCTTCAAAGTCTTCAACCTGGAACAATACCCAGTCTGCTGAAGCCCCAGAGCATGTTCAATAGTGGAACGTTAGAAACTGCTGAAGCAGAGCACAAAATTATTCAGGTTCTTTTTCATTTGTCAGTAAATTGGATTATGGGATTCTACTGGGGTATGCTTGTGTGTGGCAGTATATCTAAAACAAATGTCCCAGTCAGAGTCAGCCACCTTATATTGTCTTCCTGGTAGTAAATTGTATTCATCTGACTGATCAAGGACCTCTAGCATAAGATATTCCAGAGGGGAGGTGGTGATCTCTTCACTCACAAAAGGTGTGCTGACACCTTGCAAGCCAAATGTGTGTGTCTCCCATTTCACCCTCAACTTTGAAAGATGGATTTTATTAATAAGAATAATAGGCATAATTGAAGAGCTAACATACTTTTGCCAGTAGGGAAATGGAAGGGAGGACTGTTCTTAGGCACTAATAGACTGGACAGTAGCCAGTGTGATAGCTCAGAGCTTTAGAGATGGGACAAGGTGGCCCCACAGAACAGGGACTTGGCTGCTCTTGGTGGTTCTTTGCAGAGCTGTCATAGAATGTGGTGACACAATGATTGCTTTGCTTAGTTTTCATTTGGTGCTTTGGATAGCAAAACGTTTCTATGGAGGATGTGAAACCAGGATCACTACACTTTTTGTAATCAGGGTTGTGAAGTTAATGGGAATGGTGAAATTGCTTTGTCAAGTGGGTATAATATCAGGGTGATGTTCTGACCCAGCTGAAATAAAAAAAGGAATTTTACCCTTAAAAACAAGAGGGTCAGGGTTTGCCCTGCAGGGTTTAAGTCTCAGTAACCAAGCATTTCTGGAGCGTGAAATATTCACAGTCACACTGGAAATTTAGCAGCCTAATCATAGAATGGGTTGGAAGGGACATTAAAGATGATCTAGTTCCAAATTATCAAATTCCATCATTATTATACTCTTACATTTCTTTCTTTCTGCATAATGGCAAGTCCCAATTCTGTGTGCTCTTTACACTAGACCAGAACAGGGAACAGTGCACATTCTCTTCAGGAGAGGATTCTTGAGGGGGTGAATGGATGTGGCAGGAGCTGCACGCCGTGCAGTATGAGGTGTTGGGAATATTTCTATCTTTAGAACTAATTTGAAAAATTAATCTCACCTTGTAATATCCTGAAAGCAATGAGACTTTACTATTGATCTTACACATGAGAAAAGGATAAGAGACACTGTTGACAAGCAAAGTCACTGATAGTTCTGGTAATGTTTATCACAGTTGTAAAGTAGCACAGCGATAGAATTTTTTCCTGTGTACACCTTTGTGTAAACGTTTAAGCACAAACAGATGTATCTGCAGAGATAACTCCTTTCCCTCTCTCTTGTTTTGCTTCTGGGGAGCACATTGCAGAGCTGGGATTTTTCAGAATATAAATTTATCAAAACCAGGATGATTAATTAATCAGCTGATCTGCTTAAGGAAACAGGGAAGCTACAAGCTCTTTGCTTTGTCAGGACTCTGTTAGTCAGATGTCTGGGAAACAGGATTTTTTAAAAGTCCCAAACTTGGTGTTACATTATTCTCTTTGCTCACTTTTTAATGGAAAGGTAACTTCTCAGAATCTAGATCCCTTTTAAATGGACCCTGTGTAATATTATCGAAGGGAAGTAGGAAGTTGTTTTACTATGCATGATTTTTGCAGTTTGTACACATTCAGCGTGGTTATATTTTTGCTCAGGACGAATATATATTTTTTTTTCTGCTGAACTTTTCTCGATTGCTTTTTTTATCGGGTTTACAAATCAAATCAAACAGGTATATTGCAGAGCTCTGATATTATTTTCTGCGCTTATAGCACAATGTATTGAATTATGCTTGCTCATGTACTGCTGCTGCTATTCTCTCCAGATTGAGAGAGAATGACTGTGGGGGCTGTAAATTCACTTGGCTTCCAGCACCACTGGTTAAATCAAGAGCCCTATTCAGGCTAGAGAAGAGACAGAGCAAGTGTTCATTACACAAATCAATTTGGTCAAAAGTACAGCACAGTGGGTACTCAACCATTGCTCACATAATATTGTCAACTTAATCAAATAATGCCTAGAAGACATTCACAAGCTCTTTCTCTCTGAGAAATAACTTGATTGGTGCAGCCGGAAAAAACAGGTGCTGTTTTGAGCATTTTTTTAAAATTTAATGAGTTTTTTTTTTCTCAATTTAAAATTCTGAAGAGCTTTGCCCTATGCTACTATGTATACATGAGACACTCAGCATAGCACTTAAGTTTACCATCGAGTGCATTTAACAAGATAATCTATTGCTTTTTTCCCCCTCCTCTTTCTTTTCTTGCTGTAAATATTTTACAGGTTATTCCTGCTAGAATTAGCCTGTTCTTCCTCTAGACTTGGCGTGGTTTGAAAAGATCTGTAACTGATTTGTATTTGTTTACAGATTATAGAAGAATGATCAGGACCTGGTAAAGCTTTTTCATGTTCTTCTAATACAACATATTTTCAGTTTGTCCAGGAAGAGATAAAAGGTTTAGTTCCATTTTAGGCATTCCTACTGTTTGTGTTCCGTTCACTCTGTAAAAGCTGAGATTGAGGACAGCATTCTTTTTGTACTAACGTGCAAACAGCTCTTCTGTGACAGCATTTCATTACAGTGAGAACAGGGTTTGAGGGGAAAGATTTTGTCTATAGCATTGTTTTGTAGAAAATGAAAGAGATTAGTCAGTGGGAAAGAATGGAGGGAAAGTGTAACACTTACAATTCCAGTGTGAGAAACATTACAGGGCCAACTGTCTTCAGTGATGGATGGAAGGGGATACAGAAAATTTGTATTAGCTGGGAAGGAGAATGGAATGGGTTTTTCTGCCCAAATGGTGTACACAAGGCCCTCTCTGATTTCAGGTTCACTGATCATTGTTTTATTGCATGTGGTGCCTTTGCCACAAGTGCTAAAGATGGGAGATGAGACTCCCGTGGCCACTCAGGAGAAACCTGGGGAATGGGTTTGCATTAGAGCTGGATGAAGGTTTTAGAATGTATTTTTGAGTGAAATATACTGCAAATTTGGATTAGAAAAGCATTACAAAAAGGCATGGTGGTGTGTGGAGACAGTGTTTTCTCCCAATAGAAAACTTTCATATTTATTTTATCCAGACAAACATTTTTAATAGTTTTCTTCACTTGCCTAATTTCTTTTAATTCTCAGGAAAAAGCTAGAAAACGAAACCAGAAAAATTACTTCAAGAATTTTGCTTCCAGTGTCAAGTCTTTCAGAACTTGATTGAAGTCTTAAAACCAATTGAAGTTTCTGTTTGAGTTAAGGAAACAAACATACAGGAAAGCATTTTGGTAAACACCAAGAATTTTTTTAGAAAACAATAGATTTTAACTCTCCTGATGATGATTTGGTTTTAAATTATACCACATATCTATACTGTATCTTATATGAAAAAAATCATTTTCTGAAATATTCTCTCTGATATGGTTTCAGTTTTAATTTCTGCTCACACCAAAAACCTTTAGTAACTCACTGAAGTAAAGGGAGTTTATCTCCATGTATTTCTCTGGAAGTGAGAATTTGGTCTTCTATTTCTGCATTCTGTATTTACAATTTTCATTATCAGTTTTAAGACTATCCTATATTAAGCTTCTTTAATATTTTATAATTGCAAATCTGTGGTGGGAGAGGAAGCAGGAAAGCAGCCTGATTGCATGCCAGACTGCAGGGATGTGGTAAGGATAATGCCATATACTAACTTCAATTAATTTTTAAAGAAATATCAAACACCAGTCTCCAGGTCCTCTAGCAGTGAAAATATTCTCTTGAAATGTATTATGTATGTGTAAGGTAAATTGCATTCTAGCCTTTTGAGTCCACAGAGCTCTGAAACTTGCCTGTCTGGGAATCTGCAAAATCCAGTCTGTCCTCTAACCTACGTGTGTTTTACCTCCTTGGTGTTACTGGGAAATTTGTGTCTAATCTTCACGTTCCAATTTCAATTTGCAGTTATCCTTCTCCTGATATCCTAGGCACACCCGTAGATTTCTGGATGCTAATATGCTTTGTAAAGAGGCTGTTCTATTGCCAAGCCTTTTAACAGGTTTGAAATGGTTTAGCTCTGTTAATTCTGCCACAGGGATCTTGCAGGTCATGTACAGTTTGGAATTGTTGTTGATAGTGTCTTTCCAAAGTTTCTCTTTTTCAGTGTTCACTGCCCAAACTCTGAGACATTCTCTGCTGAAAGTGTAAATTTGAAGCTTAGAATAAAAATGCTAAAAAACCCAAGGAAACAAAAAAAAAAAAAAGAAGTTAACAGGAGACAAGAAAATAACAGGACCTGGATTTACCCACTTGCCCCATAATTTGTAGCTCCTTCATTTTAATGTCATCTTCAGAAACCTCACTGGGCTTTGTTGACAATATATCTCTTCAGCCTTTTGGTAGAGAAGTTGCTCCCAGTGTTTTGGTATGCTAATGGTGCCCAGTTCAGCCCTCCTACTCCTCCTTTCTCATCATTTATATTAACACAATGAGCAGAAATTACTTTTTCCAATTTGCATTTATACAGGATGCTGATTATATAATTTCTTCCCGGGGCACCCTTTGTTCCTGAAGCTAAACAGCACCTTCAGAATTCTTTAATTCTCTTCAGATTAATCTAATTGACCTTAAATTCTTTTGGAGTGTTGCATTTCTAGAGTTTCCAGTCTCTCATCCCCCAGCTGCTCTCATATACCAAAGTTTCTTCATATTTCTCTCTTTTTATGGCCTGAAGGTAGAGAGTAATCTCTGTGGTGTCTATGATGGAACAGTTGCCTAGAAATCTGAATTTTGGAGGTGATTTCAGATATCATAGATTTGTGTGGAACATTTTTGTCTCATAACAGCTCTATCCCAAGTTTAGTATTTAAGTCACTAAAAATTTGTACAGTGAATGATTTATGTGGTGAGACTCTGCCTGTGAGTTCAGGGAGTAGCAAATGACATGTGGTGGCATTGACTCAGTTTTAGGTTTGCATTTGAACTGATCCCAGTTATTTGTTTGGATCACTTGAAAATCCTTTTACAGTGCATGCAGAAGTTTGTGTTTGTGTGAGTCTCATCATGTCTCATGAAATGTAGATGCTGCTGATGGACTGAAGCTGCTGCAGGAATGATGAGGAATTTTATTTGTAAAGTGTTCTAAGCACAGAAGTGGAGGCAATATAGATGTTTGTACTTCTAATTTGAGAACATTTGTATTTCCTGGGGAAGATGATGTTGAATTGAACTTGCTAGAATTCAATTTGTATGTAGTTATTGCTGATGTAAATGTTGTATTCTGTTTGAGTTCTTCTGCTTCTTCTTCAACAGGCTTATTGGTACTAAAACTGTGTGGTAAGGTTTATTTTATTTAACCTTTTTTATGTAGCTTAAACTGTTGTCTCTTAAATGAAATTTCATACTAGCAGGAAATGGGCAATTCCTTCTTTTTCCTTTTTTTAAACGAAAAAGGTCAGCAAGACAAACTGAAATGTAATATTAGAACACAAGAAAAATGAATACTTGGAAAAAGAATGGGGTAAGAAGGAAGAGGAAGGACAGGGAAAATAAAATAATGGTTGCAAGATTATTCTTGTAGTTTCATTCAGCTATTTTCTTTCCCCTTCTATTCTTCCAAATCCCTTCAACCCATGCAAGAGAATATGACTGTGCTGTTTTTACATACGTATGCAAAATCTTCTAGTGACTGTGTGCTGTGCAGGCAGTGATTAATTAGGCCCTGTAGGATATAATGAAAGAACACAGATGAGAAATTTAACATGCTGATGGACCAGCATTGGTTAGTTTTACTTTTTGGATGAAGGACATGATGGTTTTTTTCCTAATCTCTCAGGGGATTTATAATTTGTTTCTTAAATTGTATTACACAGCAACGTCCTTCAATTATAAAAGAGCATGTTAAACCCAGGGAGCAGTGTCCCTGTAAGAAGTCCCATGACATAATCTCATTTTGGTGGGAAAGAAAATCTGTAGAACTTTGTTTCTGGGTCTCGCTTTCCTGTCAGGCAACCTTCACCACTGATTAAACTTCTGTTCCCTCTCACAACTCAAGGCCTTTTCCATAATGGTCACCATTTATCTAGACAAAATGACCCTCTAGTGCCCATCAGCACTGCTTAGGAAATGGCAACTAGGACGTGATGTGTTACCTGCCTCCTGTGGAGAAGTCCCAGTGGCCTCTGAATGAAAGTACTAATCTGATTTGAAAGTGTATGGCTTCTGCAAGTAGGCTGTGCTTGGACATGGAGATTCACTTTCTTCCTTTGGCAAAATGTGGATGTGGTTAAAGGAGTTTGAACAGTCTTATGATATAGAGAGACAAATGTATTCATTATTTTAAAATAGCTAAGAAAATGAAGAAATAATAATCTCCTTGTTATTAAATAATAATCTACTTGTTATTATCCAGTTTATTCCAAATACTGAAAATGTCTGATTTTAATGTACTTACATTTCTGCGGTTCATCAGTACCTTTGGGCAGATTTAACTGCTTTTTAGTCAGGTTTTTTTTGAGATTTGAAGCCCACAAGCTCGTATTAAAAATGCCAGAAATACTTACAGTGTTCTTTATTTGCTTTGCCCTTTTAGCAGACAGATGATGCAGCACAGACCGATGGCCAGCAACAGACACAACCTTCTGAAAACACAGAAAACAAATCACAGCCAAAACGGCTTCACGTCTCAAATATACCATTCAGATTCCGGGATCCAGATCTTAGACAAATGTTTGGTGTAAGTGCTCATCATTTTTTTTTTTTTTTTAATATTTGCATTGCAATAGGTATTTTATATTACAGGCAGCTGAGAGAGCTGTATCTCTGATTTAGGCTGTTTAACCAGTTTCAGTAAAGATTCTCTTTTCATCTCTTTATAACCAAATATCTGATTTGCCATTCACAACTGGGAAAAGAAATTCTACCGATTCTACTGGATGTGATAGAGTTGGATGTTTTGTATTATATTCACAAAAAGCTGTGTTCACTGAAAATTTGAAATGC
>NW_008674403.1:44552-52487 GCF_000695815.1 Acanthisitta chloris
TGCATTTATTGCTTTTGGGGAACATGATGTAAAGTAGTCAATCCTTGACCTCATGAGTAAGGGACCCAAATCTGAAGAACGAAGACATGGGCTGAATTTAAGCACAGAGTTCCTCACCCATCCCCACAGGTTTTGTAGATCCATAGGCTTCTAAAGCTTTTGCTAGTATTTTTCTCTAATTCTCTCAATTTTTGCTTTCACCCAGGCCGTTAGCTACCTTCAGGCACATTCCCTGTGTTTCACCTTTCGTATGTGCCATCAGCTTTAGGCTCAACCATTAGAGGTTTCTTCTCCCTGTTCCAAGAACTCTTAGGTTTATTTTGACATGTCACTAAATAAAATCTAGAAAAAGTACTTTGCAATCTATTAGATACCAGCTTCCTTTTCCAAGTTAGTACTGTCAAGTATTTATGTTACTCTCAGCTTTCTAACTCATTAAAACTGAATTCTCTTCTGCATTACAGTTGGTTATACAGTGCAAGTACTTCATGGCTCTGAACTTCTCTCCATCTTTCATGTTCAGTTCAGTTTTTAAAGTTCTTCTAATGTGTTTGTGTGTGAATTAAGACATTGTGTTCCTCAGTAGATATTTCTCTGAAGGAAACAGTCACTGGAAAAAGAATACTATGGTATTGGGAAATGAGTGACTGTTTGGCTCTATCTGACTTGCTCCAAGTAACCTCCCCTGAATGCAGCTTACAGCTCATCAGCAAAATAGCAGAAGGCATAATAATTAACCCTCTAGAGAAAACTATGCAAATTTCTTTAAACTAAACAAACCACTTAAAATAGATTCTATTTGAAAGTACATTAAATGAAAGGATTTGGGGGGTTTAGGCATTGTAGTGATTTAGAAGTGAATAAAAACTACATTTCCTTGCAGTTCAGTGTAATGATACCTCCTCTTAGGTCTCCAGAGACTAACACTGGAGAATGGCTGGAGTTTTCCAGCTTTAGAATGACTTAGTAACAGCAAGCTTCTAGCTTCTGAATTGATAGAAAAATGAAATTTCTGCTTGTGTGTGTTGAAATACCTGATGTGAAATATGCTAACACTGCATCATAACCACATTGTACACACAGCAGATGATCTTTTAGATGGACACATAAACACAACAGAGAAGGTTTGTTTAAACATTAAGTCAATATCTGCTTCTAGGCTGAAGTTACAGTTAAAGCAGTAATTAAATGGTGAATGCAAGAATGTAAAATAAGCCAAGAAATAACAAGTGCTGGTTGATTTTTCATAACCAAGTTGAAACTCTTTAATAAGCTAGAGAAATAATACTGTCCTTTCTGGCCTGCAATTTTGATTGTATCTTCAAAGTCTGGAGTCTGGGCTTGTTTCTGCAATTCCTGGGACTCTTGTTAGATGATTCTTCACTTGCCTGTCTTGAATTTCTGCCTTTTTGTTTAACATATTGGGTCACTTATCAGTGGTACCACTGATCCATACTGCATGTTAATGCCATGTGAAATAAAAGAAATGACCCACTGATCCATTGCAGTGTCACATCACAAAATGTGTCGTAACAAAAGTGTTGTAACTAAGCAGTGCCTGAATCCAGCATTTATTCTCTTCCTCAGGCAAGTCCAACGGGGCCTTTTAATTTAGGATAGCAACTGTGGGCAGGTTTTGTGTATGTGAACAATGCCTAGAGAATTATGAGTGCTATTGTAAGGTCAGTAGAAATCACAGTCACTACTAATATTAGAATGAAAGTGCAATTCTGAGGCAGGGAAAAATAATCCCCTAAAAGTTAAGTATCCATTCCAGTTTTCCAAATTATACTTCAGTGAGACCTGAACTTGTTAGGGAGTAATGATTCCTCTTTTCAGCAAGGGTGGAAAGAAATCCTCATGACTCGAAGCCAACAACAAAACTCCCAGATGGTTAATCTTATTCCTGTAAAGTAGAAGTAACCAAACTCCTTTGCCTGTAATGTTAAAAAAAAAATAAAATTGAGACTTTTCACTGTGATCATAGTGTAATGATATTTCCTCTTTGTCAGGAGGTTTCACTGAACTTACAGTTCACCTGTGGAATGATAGTAACAAGCAAAATGATATTTAGAATTTAGTTGTAATATTGACCCTAGCTGCTTTTAGTGGGTCCTTTTTGGTGTTCAGCTATCTTTGTTTTTATATTCTTGAAGTTGCACTGTTTTCTGAAACACATTATTTGTACTGCATATAATAGAAGGCTTGAAATTATCTTATTTTCATGTAACTTTTCTATTTCTTTGCAGCAATTTGGTAAAATCTTAGATGTTGAAATTATTTTTAATGAGCGAGGCTCCAAGGTAAGCAGTTTAATTCACCTGTGGAATTTTTCATTGGTTTAAAATGCTTGTATGAGTAAAAGGAAACAACTGCACTGCTGTGAAAAAAATTTATGTCTGGAATTTTATGTTAGTGAAAACATCTTCTGAGCTGTCAGTCAGGTTTCTAAGCAGTATGAAAATCATAGGACTCATATCTTTTAAAGGGGGTAATTTTAGCTACTCCAAACTGTCATCTGTTTTATGGGAATGTTGATTTCTGCTGTCCTTATTCTCTGAGGGTAATTATCTCGTTTATTTTATAAGATGAGTCCATACTTAAAGATATTTGTAGGCAGGTTTGTATTAGTACAGGTATTTTTTTTCCTTTACTGAAATGAAAGATGATTATGATACCTAATAACTATCCTCTTTAGTAATTAGCTGAGAAAATATGTGATTGTTCCAGATTATCTAAGTGCAGATGTTTTCCTCTTTAGTTAAAGCCTTAGTACACCAACCCTTTGAAAACAATCTATTTTAACATTTATTTGATTAAAACAGTTCTTATTGTATTGCAAACATTTAATTTTTTTTCTGAATATTACTTGCCCTAAATGCATACTTCAGTTTATTCAGTATTTAAGAAATAAAGCAAGATAGAATGGCTGTGGCTGCATTAGCATCATTCCCTGGTATGAAAGTGTAGCCCAGGATGTTCACCTAGATCACCTGCAGTTTATAGGGTTTATGTGTATGTCATATGCATATCTTTCTTCCCTTTCCTGCCATGTCAGACACACTAGAAAGTGTATTCACTAATGTTTCAGTCTGCCTGTAACTCATGGACCATTTATTACTATCTATTCCTGTTCTAGACATAGTGTAATCTGTCATTTTTGAAGAACCATATATATCATGAATCTCACTTAGATCTGTTTTGATTCTAAACTTAAAGCCTTCACATGTTTTTCTAAACTAGGTGGAATAGCTGAAGTTTCCTGGTTTGTTATTCAGGCACTACTTAGTCCCCTACTAGCCCAAACACAGTTGAAACATTTACCACTTTTTCAGTTGAACAGCTAAAATGAATGGAATTTGGTGGCTTAGAATCTTGTACTCTGGCCAAAGTTTATTGTTGTTAAATTATGGCCATTCAGTAGTGTTTGCAAAAGACACAGATTGTCCAGAACCTGCTCCTGTTGGAGAGTCCTATAGATTTCCAACATTTCCATCCCACACTGGGCACCTCTGCTGGGTTGTGTTGTTCAGGGAGTGGAGCTGAGCTTGCATGGCATGGGGTGGTGCTTTACACTTTTGTTTAGCCATTAAATCTTACACCTGGAGGGATTTTAACCACCACACCTGCACTGGACTGCATAAGTGTAAGGCTTTTTTTTAAGGATTTGGGGGATGGGGGTAAGGAGATGTTTCTGAATTGAGGGTTTTTTTTACAGTGATCTTGCAGTCATGAAAACATCTCAATGCCTTATGCTAAAACTAAGAACCTAGAAAGGATTTCAGGAGGAGGAGGTTTTTCTAGGTGGACTTAGGATGTCACTGCCTCAGTTACACACTTTGTGTTAGACTCCGAGACCTACTCCTGCACTCTCAGTGCTGCAGTGGTGCAGCTTAGCTGTCTCCAAGTGATCTGCTGAAGATGCCTAAAGCAGTTTTGTGATGCATCCTCATGGTTTATGTTTGCTGCTTGTCATCCTGGTTAGAGTTATTTCAGGTATAGCTACATAGCATTTTGATTTGAAGAAGTAACCTTAGATTCTCTCAATTAAACAGAAAGTTTTAAAAAAATTAGAAATTAGAGGGACTTTTTTTTTTCATTTTTTTTTAATCTGATCATTTCGTGTCCATTCTGTAGGAATTAAGATGCACCAGATTAAAGTCCCATTCCTGGCAGTGCTTATCTATGTTTTCATAATATCCCACTGAAACTGAAAGGACTACTAAGTGGTTTCAAACTGAGTACAGGTAACAAAGTTTGCAGGATCAGAATTCAAACTTGTTTCTAGCTGCAGTTTGGCATAAGAATTGCTAGAATATGTTTTTGTCTCTGTTTCTTTTTCTTTCTTTTCATCGTAATAACGACTGTTTTACAAGGTTCTTGCAAAGCCACTAGAAGTAAGTTCATTCTCATGCCATGCTAGTTAAGAAAAATGGAATTGCATATTGAAAGAGCAGAATGTTAGAGCACCACAATAAAGTGTCATGATTTTGAAGAAAGGAGTCCTTCCAGAAAAGAAAAACCCTAAAATAATTCAAGTTTCATGCTACAAATTTCTGTTTGCTTGGGTGCATAATGATATGGAAGATAACTTTGCTTAGATTGTATGGCAACACTGATGATTTTTGAATATTTGACCATTTTCTCTTGGTTATAAATTAATGCTCTAGGCAGCTGTATACTTCATAGGTACTTTGAGAAATCTGTCTCTGTATATATGAAAATATATCTGGTGTATATCATATTAACATCTATTTTTCCAAATAAGAAGACTCCAAAGCACCTCCCAAATTAAATCAGAACCTTCTCACATACTGACTTGCCTATTATTAAATCACTTGTCAGATTTTAAAAAGAAGATGCACATATTTACATTACCAGTTAATAAAATACAAAGTGTGCTAAGCCAAAGCAGCTGTTACCTCAGGTGCAGAGGAAATTTGGGGTTGAGTGTTCGTGTAGGTATTTGAATGTGTGATGAGTGAATCTATGTTCTGTGCTTGAGTTTCTCTGGCAGGTAAAGTTCAGATCTGCATAAATAATAAGAGCTTAATTTAAATAGTGTTGATTATAAGTACAACATAAGAAATTAAAAAAATTACCATGAGTATTATTTTCAGAATCTTTGAAGTTCCTGTCTTATCTTGGCTTGTGGCTCCTCTTTGTATGTTTTTCTAATTTTTTTTTAATATAATTAGGTTTTTATCTTTCCCTTTAGTTGTTTGAACAAAAATTATCTGCTAGTGCTGTGAGCTAAGGAGACTGATGGAAAATTTTGACTGAACAACTCCCACTAAATGTTTGCAGTTCTGAGGGGGGCAATTGCTTAGCTGAAAGGGGAGAATAAAAAATTGGGGGAATTTGTGCTATTGCATAGAGTTAGGCTCCTTGGATCCATGAATCCAGTGATGTTTTCAGCTGTGAAATTTTCTCAATGGCATCTTAAATTATAAGCTTTATTTTACAGAGCTTTGACAAGATGAGTGGAAGCAGTTGAGGAAATAAAAGTTTAAAGTTGAGGATGGGTTTAGGTATAAGAAAAGCCTATGCATGCATCTGAACCATGGGGATTAGTGCTGAGGAAGGGGATTTACTTTCTCTCAACATCCTGGGGCTTCGGGGAGAAGAGAGTTACATCCTCAGTGTCTTCTGACAAGCGAGGTCATGGCCTTGTGCTAAAATTGTGGAGGGTAGAGTGGAGAAAATGTGTGGAATCAGGTGTTGTGAGAATGGCTTCAGCTAGAAGTGGAACTGCTGACAGAGCACTTCGGAGATCAGGCTTCATGGGGGCTTTAAAAGGGGAAAAAAAGAGCAACAGACAATGTCTTTAGGCTGCTTCAAAAAGAATGAAACAAACTGCTGCTGTACATAAATGTCACTTTTCATGGTAAAAATGGACAGAAATAAACGAGTTCTTTGAGTAGGCAAAATAACCCAAATAACTCAGGTAATGATCCTGATCATGACTTAACTTTTTCCAGTTGATTATTGAGTAATTAGTTTTGTAGTTCATCCCCATTGTTTTTCTCACTATTTGGTGTCAGTTTCTCCTTAGTTTCATATTTGTTTTTCTTTTGTATAAAATGTGTAAATAAATGTGTATATGTCCTCCCTTCCTTTTTTTTCCCCCCCCTTTTTTTTTAAATCAGTCGCTATGTATGATGGGGAATACTGCAGAGAGTGAGTGAACACTGATCACAAAACAAAGTGAAGGGACCCTAGATGGGGAGATGTGGTGTGTGGTGATTACTCAGGAGCAGAACAGAGTTCAAGCTAAAGTAACACTGAAGAAAAAGGCTGTAGTAACACTTCAACTCTGTGCAGCAATGCCTGTGTCCAAAGCAGCCACGTGCAGTCTGCAAATGGTTCTGCTTGAGAATCATTGAGGATGTCAACGCACATTTATTGGGATAACTTTGGGAGACATGCAAAGGCATTGCAGTGCTAATGCAAGAATTCCTTCAAAGGGTTGGTGTATGGTTCTAAAATGTTCTGCCATGTCTGATATTGAACAATATATTTGCCATTGTAAATAGCATCTAATTGAACTTAGCACATAAAAGGAATTTTAGTAGGATGGGAAATGTTTGTTTAGCCTAATATTATAAAGGAGAGCATTTGCCATAAGCAGAATTTCAGATTTGTCAGGGGTTCTGCTGTCCCACTAACATGGGATTCTGCAGTTTGACCAGTTGCATGTTCTATATGTGGAAAGTAATATATGCAGAACTAGTAAATGAAGCAGTTAAACTTATTCAAAATGTTTGCATTTTTCTTCCTTTATCAGAGTTTCTTTTTCTATTCACATCATGTGATTTTCTTTGATCTGTTAATACAAGAAAGTTTATGCTTTGTTCTAAAAGTACTTTTGTTTTGTTGGTGGTTTTCTTTTCTTTTTTATTTTTCTTTTATAAAAAAAGAAGTAAAGGCTGTATAGTTTGACAAAAGTTTAAGTTACCCTAGTGTTGCATGGGAACAATGTTTCTTACGATCACAACAGCATGATTAAGTAGGCAATGTTTAGAGACTAGTGACATTCAGTGTTGAATTTTGTGCACATGTTTTTTATTTCGTTGAGATATCTGCATGTCATTAAAACGTGGTTCGTTTTCTTTTCTCATTAGTTCATTTTTTTCTATGTGAAGACACTGTAATTTATTTTACTTTCATTTTCTTATTGTTAGATTTCTTTTCCTCTGTAGTGACATGTAGAAAGGTATTTTTGGTATCATTCTTTGGATTTCTCAGAGGGTATTATCTAACTGATGACAGAAAGCAATTTGTTCACATTTGTCGCTTATTTATTGCACATCTCAATACGATTATAATTTTTCTAATTTGCATGTTATAGAAATGAAGCAAGGACAAGGCAATATTAAATTAAAGAGAGAGAGAGAGAGAGAGAGAACATAAGCAAACAAGTGGTCATTGACTGAAATAATAATGTGCATGTTGTTTTCCCCCCTTCTCCCTCCTGCATGCAGGGATTTGGTTTCGTAACTTTCGAAAATAGTGCTGATGCGGACAGGGCGAGGGAGAAATTACACGGCACCGTGGTAGAGGGCCGTAAAATCGAGGTGCATGTTCAAAATATTTTCCTTTTCATCTTTTTTATAAATGTCTGCTTCACTCTCATTTGTTGTTTCAGATGCATCATTGGTGTCTTCTGTGTGCTCCCCTTCCCCCTTCCCATTGTTTATATATATATATTTATATATAAAGAGAGAGAATCTGGCCTTACTTGGGTTTTTTATTATGATTTCTTTTGTAATTATGATTATTATTATCATTATTGCTGCAAAGGTGGATGAGAGAATTGAAGAATTAAAAAAAAAAGGAAAGCTTTAATATTTTGAAGTTATGATTTTGGATGTTTTGTAACTCGATGGGTGCAGTAGCTTCCTAAAACCAGCCAACAAAAAAAAAAAAAAAAAA
>NW_008674403.1:52516-77437 GCF_000695815.1 Acanthisitta chloris
AAAAAAAAAAGTGTGACAGACAAAACAAAAACAAACAAAAGGTTGTTTTTCTTTTCTTTTTCTTTTTTTTGTTTTCCTTTTTTTCTTTTTTTTTTCCTTTTTTTTTTTTTTTTTTAAAAATCCACAGTGGCTTTCAAAAAAATTTCAGATTGGGAACGAAGCATCCAAAAAGATGTACAAGAAAAAGAAAGAAAGCCAGACTAGAGAGCGACCAATTATAACCTTTAATTTGAACGAAGCCATCAGGCTCCTTTGGCTGGATGGCCTGAGCCATTCCTGTCTCTAAAACCCGAGAGCAATGTGTTTTCAGACCACTGGATCCCCTTCAATACTGCCTCAGTCGTATTTGTTAGAATAAAAAAAATACCAATTGAAAATGCTGTCGTCTTTTGAGTAAGATGTTGCATATTTTGCCTTTTCATTTTCCCCCTTCGACGGTAGCGCTTAGGGCCCTCACCAAACTCTCAGTAACCATGGTAACTGTATACATACCCATGCTGGCGATGGTGCTGAATGGTAAGTGGAGAAGTCCATCTGCCGTTTCACGTATTTAGCGCTGATATACCACGTGAATTTTTTTGACTTGTTGTATTAAGTTTTCTTGATGCTACATTTTTTTCTATATTGGTACGCCTGTAATTGAGTGTACGTTTTAAGCAAGCCTGGGAGGCACTGATTGGATTGAGGATATGACTTCGTGCACATCTTACTCAGATTGTTAACTCCATATTGTGTTAAATAATGCACCCTCTTTTTATCCTTTTGTTAGCTGTGATTTTAAAGCTTGAATGATTTTGTTAATTCTTGCAATGAAAAAGGCTCTTGTTCCAAGTGTTGAATGCTAGATGTTGCTTTTCCAATGGTACTTCTCTTCTAAAGGGTTATGTTGCACACTGCTAAAATTCGTTTGTCCCTTTTTTGACATTTTCTTTGTTTCCTTGTACCTTGTCTCTTTCCTTTCTACTCCACTGCATGTTCCTTCATATAATCTTCTTTTTTTTTCTTTTCTGTTTTGAGTATTTATTGTATCAGTGTTATCATGGAATACAAGCATGCTCTTAAGTCTTTAAATTATGCAGTACCTTTTAATTTGCTTTTAATGTCTTTTTATTAAAGTTTAAATGATATGATGTTGCTTTATTGAAATGATTTGTAAGTTAAAATGGTTATGAAAGTAAATGTAATTATAAATAGTATGATTTTGTTATGCACCTGTTGCCTTCTATAAATTAAATTGCATTTTATTTTTACATGACTAATAGCAGTAATAATGCATGCATTTAATAGTAACCCAGGCCCTCCCTGTAACCCTCTCTAATCCAGTGTTCTATGTGCTTAGGTAAATAATGCAACAGCACGTGTAATGACAAATAAAAAGACCGTCAACCCTTACACGAATGGTAAGTGCATGAGAGCTCAGTGCTGTGTTTGAATGCCTGTGCATGTCAGACCTCCCTTCTCTGCTCAGTGGGTGGACTCAGCTGCTCATAAGGTGTCACGTTCTGCATCTCCTGCATCCCCTGGGGCTCAAGCTTTGTCCACTGTCCCAAGATGTGATATGGCTGGGCACAAATTCTGTCTTGGTAGAGCTCAGTTCATTCACAGCCATGCAGGCATAGCATGCTGCACTCTGCCTGAGTGGAATCCCAGTGTCTAACCCCAGTGGCTTTTGTACAGGAAAACAGACCTGAGAGGAAACCTTTATTCTCTCCTAGCTCTGTGCAGTGTTCACGTGGCAATGAATGAACTAATCGGAGGATTCAATTTGGCTTGGGTGATAGGGGTAGGAAGACCAGCAAGAAGAATATCTCTGTCAGGCATGAGATACCTTTTAGTACCAAGACATGCATCTAGTCCAAGATCATTTTCTGTGTCTTCCTTACACAATTTGTTAGAAGGAAAGGGCAAACTGTTATTGGGTGCTGCTTCTAGCTTGTTTTTATCCCCCTGGAAAAATCAAAATTCCAAGCTATCTAAGGATAAAATCCATCCTAATACCGACCTAAGTTGGTGTGATGTTGTACATGAATGACAGAAAAATAATCTGTAGTTATTTGAGGGGTTTAGAAGTAAAAAAAATTTAAAATGCTTCCTTTGGGAGTGTTTGATCATGTGTCTGAGTTTGTGTCTCCTAGTTCAGAGAATTCAAACAAGTTCCTAACTCAACCATGTCAAACAATAACACACTAACTCGAGTTAATTGCAATTACATTTTCAGCTTTACTAGACTGTGTAGGTATCATTATTTGCTTTTCAATTTGATTCAGTTTTTGCTATCCAGTAGAAAGTAGATGAAATCTGCATATAAAGGTTTCCAGAGGTAGAATAGATTCTCTTCCAGTTTGAAATATAATGGATCATATTTTTTATACTTGAGGTCTCATTAGTGAGGTTTTACTACAATATCCAGGGCAAACAGTGGCTTTATTTTTTAATGAAAGGCTCATCATTTTTTCCAAGCTCAATAAAAATAAAATACAGTGATGGTTTTCACTTGACATGTGATAATTGAAGTAGTTAAAATGAGCCAGAGAAAAAGGGTCTGAAATTTCTCATGCTTTCTCAGAAACTGTTTTCTTCCTCATTTTGTATGTAAATGTGATACTTGGCAAATGATGCAGATGGGAAAATCTCCTTCATTTTTCCTGGTTTTAAAGCATCTCAGTGAATCTTTAGAAAGAGACACGAGGCTTGACTGGATCACATAACAAAGTTTTGTTGCAGTAGGAGCTATATTAACTATATGCATATGAGACGATGAACTGTCTACTATATTGTGATGATAAAAGTAACTTTTCTATAAATGATGATGCGTATTTTGTTTTCATATTATTCTAAGGCTGCAAAACCATTCGTTAGCAAATAACAGATTACGTATCAACAAACCCAGTTCTGAAGGAAAGGAATGCTGGCAATAAGAAATGTGAGAATTTTAGGAATCTGGTTTTAGAGGATGTTCATGTCTGTGCCCTGCACTGCAGGATTACTTAGGTCATACATTTTGATTTAGTAATAACTCAAACAAGGATGAGCAAAATCTGCTGTTAAGTGTTCCCCACTGGAAGTGTTCTGTTTGTAATTTTCCATCCTGTTCCATCTGATCTAGATCTCACCAAAAGTATGAAATAACCTGTTCAGTGCATAAAGATTAGGATTTGTGTTTGTCAATCCTTACATCCAGGGCATTGCATGCAGGATGTTCTTTTGCACACATTTTGATGGGTATCTACCAAGAAAAACTCTGGTTGCAATTCATACCTTTTTATTATTTTTAGAGAGTTTTTTCAGTTTTTTAAATGTCTGAGATCCCCTAAAGTGAACACACAAGGAGAATCACGTTCCTCTTGCATAATCATTGCAAGCAGCAAGGAATGAAGTGTAGACGTGCAAGGTGCTTCATTTAGTTTCATCAGTGCTTGTGTTATCAGTCATCCTGGCACGGTGTGATTCTAGTTCTTTATCATTTTGTCAGGAATTAACCAGTACTAAAGCTGATTATTTATTGAAGATTATTGTTATCTAAAGTAAAGGTCTCATCTTCTAAATAAAGTATAAGGCTAGTTTTTCTACCAGCACATTAACATTTGCAAGACTCCTGTGGCACAGGTAGCCAGAAACATTTCATTTGCACATTCTTGTCACTTCAGAACCACTTATTTTTTAATGCCTAGATTTATTTTTCAAAGAGTATTTTGTGACTGACACGTTGTTGACAGGTATTCAAAAAGTACTTGGGGCACGTGTTGCCCCAGCTGAAAACATCAGGCACTAATATTTCTTTGAATTTAAAAATAAGGTACCCTCTGTTTTGTATTTCATTCCTCAGTACTGCTGATTGCTTGATAACAGGGCTCATGTTTTTAATAGGATTGCAGAAGTCAGTAGATCTAGAGGCACAAAACCTTGGACTTTGTAATATGTGCAGCTTCATTCAAATAAGTGTTTTGCTTCTGTGTCTAAATGGTCTTTGAAATGAGTATGTTTCCCAGTGACTTTTGACTGCCCCAAAGGAGCAGTTAATAAATGCTTAATTGTTAGGAGAGTGTTTTGGGGGGTTTTTTTTGCAAGTGTATTATCAGACAGGATCATTTTGATGCCTCACCTCATGCTTTGGAGATACAACAGCCTTGTCTCGGCAAAGAACTTTGGTGTCAGTTCTACTTGTTGGCAAAAATATTTGAGACATTTTTAGATGTTCCAACCTATCCTGTTCACAGTTAGGCTTTCTTCTGATGCAATTCAGGGTGCTCAGCCAAGTGTTGTAGGGCACCGAGAATTTTGGGCAAGTAGACTGAGAGAACTGCTGCAAAAAAGGAGGAACACGAAACAGATCGGTAAAGGAATAAATACATTTTAAAGTTTATACTTGTGGTGCCTTGAATTTGAGCTTTCTATTGATCTAAATTTAGATACGAAATCATAGCTAGTGACTATTAGAACAGTTGATTCCCTCCCACTTCCCTTCCCCTCCACATCTCTAAAGCAAACAGGAGGGAAGCAAAGAGTGTCGCAGGCTTCTTTCCCACCCAAGCCTTCCTTCAACCATGGGGGCCTCGCTGGTCTCTGAAGGAAAAATAATCCTCTCTGTGTTGTTGTGTCCCATTTCCTACCACAGCTTATTCCACCCTGCAACAGGATCAGTTCCTTCCCTTCAGCACACTGAACACTCATCTCTTTGGGTGACCGTGCAGGGCGAGGGGCTGGATCAGGCAGAGGGGTTTTTCTTTCCTTGGTTGTTTTTTGAGCTTTAAGCTTTTATGGTTTGAACTTGAGAGGAGATTAATATTGTGACAGTAAGAAAAATGCACAGAATTACACCCACAGCCGAGAATTTGCCTCCTCCAGCTGCTGCAGTAGGGTTACTTGGCAGCTGCTTGCTCGGATACATCAACTCCCATCACACTTGATTAACCCACACAGCTATGGGCCAACACATTGTTGGCTGACAAGATAAAGTTAAGTTTAATTACTGTTATTTTCACGATGAATGAAGTATTTCCTCTATAGGCTTCGAAAAGTTAGATGAGACAGCCATCACTGGGAGAGAGGTAAGGAGCTGAAATATGAGAGTGCCTTTCAGCTGTGAAGAACAATCTGCGTGTTCCAAGATTTTTTTTTTTCTTTCTCTCAGACAAATTGTGGCAATGTTAGTGTAACTTAGAAGCTGAGAGATGTCTGTCAGCTGCTCTGACAGCAAAAGCTGACAGATCTGAAATTCTGTCCAGTCTTTCACTTTGGGTGGTGTTGATCAGTGGTCTTCTGAGCAAGTAATGAAGTTGAAATATGGAATATTCCCTAAACTGTAAAAAGTTAGATTTTTACTGAAAGTCTCAAAATTTGAATGATTTTCTGTCGCACAAAATTTGACTGAGATATGTTATACCACAATGTTCCTAAATACAGTCCTGTAGTGTGTAAAATTGAAGGATCAGGTAAAAATTCTGTGATACTTTCAGGAGGAAAGACAATTTATCTCCTCTTGGTTGGGCATTTTTCAGACTCCTTAATTGTCTTCTAGTTATGTGGAGCAACTACAGGTAGTTTTGCAGAGCAGATGTCATGCAATGCTGCTCCTTACTCTGAATTTACTCAGGAGTTGCCTTTCAAAACCACTTTGCCCTCTGTAACTGAACAGTTCATTACTGGTGAATAGTTACTGTGCATCAGATAGAGACAGCAGTACCTTTAAAGGGTAGGAATAGTTCTCTTTTATGTTGTTGCTGAGATTTTGCATTACACTATTTCAGTCCTATAATGCCTCAGGGTTTTATGATTTTTCCACTGTGCTTTTGTATCACACGACATGGCCAAGGCAGAAATAAGACTAGTGTGCATTTAAATTCTTCTCATCTTGGCTTTTGTGATTTTTGAAAAGCCTTGTTGTCCCTGGCTTGATTGTATTGTGATTCCAGCAGCAGAGTTACAGGTTCTATTTTAAGTGCCATAGTTCTGGAGTTTACAAGATGCTTTTGCTCAGGCTTTTTTCCTTTATTCCCATTTACAAAAGGTGCTTCCCACTCCTCTGATTTGAGTGTGCTTTAGGAAAACCCCTAATTAATCAGTCCCAGTAGCTCAAAATAATTGTTGAAACACTTTAAAAAAAAAAAAAGAAGCGTGGGTGGGGGGATGTTCTGTGGAGTTTGCAGTTAACTGGGAGTGGATCTACCTGTGGTTGAGCAAAACACAATAATTGGCACTTTACCACAGCTGGGAATGCAGATGAGTTTGCCAGTGGTTTTTTTCCTGCTGTTCTCTTGCCCCTTCCCCTCCAGTCCCTCCAGCATGGTTGTCTTTCATGTCACACGTGCTTTGCAGCCAGCCTGGCCCCTCCAGGCTTACCTGGAAATGCCTCATCAGGTGTAAGGGCACGACAGCAATTATTTGGAGTTTGGCCAGAACACACGGGACAGGAAGATCTGTTGGGTCTGTGCTTTGGTTTTATGCCAGTGGTGGGAGGATGGTGATTATTTAAGATAAAGGCAGTGGCTATATTTGTAGCACTTCAGAGCTTTGCAGGATGTGACTGCAGCATTTGTTTCTGTTTAGCAGCTGTAAGTGCAGTTGGCTCAGTGGTGTCTGGTGCTGCCTGTCCTGCTCCTGTCTCAGCACAGTCAGTCAGGTGTACACAAACAGATGGACAAAGTCTCTGACCTTTGACTGGATCCCACAGAGCACACTCCTATCTCATGTCACAGTAGGCATTGCCATACTATGGCTGTGCTTTAGTTTTGCCCAGAATAGAATCCAAATACTCCAGATATTTGATTGCCTTGTAACCTGCACTAACACCTGCTTATCCCAAATGTTTGTGTCCAGTGAGCAAACTGGTCTGGCCTCTCTGCCTTGTAACCAGAGAGCTAAAGCAATGGCTAAGAACTGCTCTGCTCTGGTACTACCTGGTATAGGGATACTTGAGCTAGTGCTGACTTAATTCCAGAGCTTAAGGGAGAAAGTCCATGGCAACTGTTCTTTTCAGCCAAGGTCATTTCCCTGATCATTTACTCCAGTACTGCATGTCTGGAGAATGCCTTGTTTCATTGCTTATTTCCATACTTCAGAGTCTGATATTCAAGATCAGTAATCAAAGATGCCTATGAAGCTTTCATTAAGATGACCTTTCTTGAAGCCATTTTATCTGTATACCTCTCTATAAAAATGAAATAAAAATTAATAATTATTGTTATTATCACTAATTGCAATATTAACTCCATTATGTTTTTATGTTTGCTGCAGGCTGGAAATTAAATCCAGTTGTTGGTGCAGTTTATAGTCCAGAATTCTATGCAGGTAAGGATTGCAATATAGTTGTCCATGCCCTATTTTATTTTAGTGTTCTTTAAAACATGCAAAAGTACAGAATATGTGTTTGGTCTAAGGTTTGGTTTCTTTGTGTGATTCATGTTATCTACAAGTCGTTCACACATTTGTGATGCAGGATTTTACATTACCAGGGCATACTAAACTTTATATAGAGGATATATGAATACGTTTTTATTGGAGAGTAGATAGTATAACATGAAATGTACTGCAATATCCCAGTCTTAGGTGAGATTTTATTTTATTTATACTTTATTTTATATTTCTGTGAAGTCACTTTTCCCCAGGAATTATCTAAGCCTAGTGAGCAGCAATAGCAAAAAAACTTATCTCTGAAAATATTTTTTGCGTGCATAGAGACACAAAGGTATAGAGTGTGTTCAGCATGTTTCTCAAACAATTTATATTTAGTTTTTCTGTTTCACATTTTTATATTTTAATTCTCTGTAATCACTTGAGTCTTCACTGAGGCTGAATTCTGATCCTGGTTAAAAGTTGGAGTTAGATCCAGTCTCTTTCTGCTAGAAGTTCTGTCTGGCAGTGTTCAAGGCCAGGCTGGATGAGCCTTGTGCAACCTGATCTAGTGAGGAGGTGTCCCTGCCCAGGGCAGGGAGTTGGGACTAGATGATCTGTAAGGTCCATTCCAACCCTTAAATTCTATGATTCTATGAAGTCAGTCATGGCAAGCACCACTTTTTGAATGGGCTTTAGCAAGAGGATTGAAAATAAACTTAGTTGTCCTCCAAAACCCAGTTGATTTCAGAGCCATTTGAAACCTGCCCATAAACAGATCTCAGCAAAGATTTTTCATGGGTGGTAGTTAAGCATGGGAAGAGGTTGCCCACAGAAGCTGGGGAATCTCTATTCATGGAGGTAATTGAGTCTCCACTAGATAAAGCTGGAAAACATTTGTTAGCTTGAGGAACTTCAAGAGAGAAATATTGTTGAAAAGGACTATTGTTGCAAACAGATATTTGTTGTTTAAAAAGCTGCCTGTAATACAACCAGTGCCATCTACTGAGACAGACAAAAATGGTCCAATTAGGGTAAAAGTGGCACAGTATAATAAAAATACTAACTTGGCATTCATGGAATTGCAGTATTTAGTGTAGACAGAATTTATTTCCTTCCCTGATATATGTCTACGTTGAAAACAGGAATTTAACATTGATCTCGTTTGAGTAATTAGTGAACCAACCCTGAACCTGCATAAATTAGAAAGTCAGAGTTATTAGTCATTTTATATAAATGACTTTGTGTTAATGACAAATATAATAATATTCCCATAGTACAGTAATCAATTTTCTAATACGTATGCAGAATTAACAATCTGACTTATAATTGTCTCATGAAGTAGGGCATGAAGAGTTCACATAGTTTGTAAATTAAAATCAATATTTTCAATCTCTCCTGAAGGTAATTTTCCTAATTTACTGGACTTTTCCCTAACATTTATTTTGTCTTTTAATTATAAAATGGCAGGTTATTGATTTTTTTGTATAACCTCCTAAAGTCCCAAGTGCATTTTTATTGCCAACACTAGGGAGGTGTTTGCCCTTCTTAATGAGAATCTTTAATTACCATTAGAAGAGTATTAATTTAATTTTATGAATTATGACATGCACTCCACCACACCTATAAGGAAAGTTCTATCAAGACACTTCATTTATTTCAGATTTTTTTTTTCTCTTTATGCATACAGACACTTCCATGTTTGGGGCTTGAGTTTTTTTAATGCATCAAATGCATATTTTTTGTATTGACTAGAAGATGATATTTTCTCAGATGTTTAAACTTTCTTTTAAGCAATTTAGTTTAAAAAAAATTTAACAAAAATTTATGCAGTTCTGCTAAATTTGTTAGAAAATGAAATGGTAAAAGAGCACTGCAGTTCTTGCAGTTCTTTCTTCAATAGAAAACTGTGATGTATCTTTCCTTTTGGGTTCTCCCCCCCACCTTATTCAGAGAAGAAGCAATTGCACTTTTGAAGATTATAAAATTAGAAATGTGATTTTCAAGACAACCCAAGTCCTAGTTATTTGCTTTAATTATTGTCTCCAACCCTGTCATGATAAAATTCTACCAACTTTTTCACCGTCAGGGCAAGAAGTTCCTTTCGCTCTTAATAAATGATGAAAAATTTGGCCACTTCTGAAATAAAGATGATACATTCACAGAGAAACTGTTGATTTAAAGTACCTTTAATCTTCATAAATAAGTGCAAAACAGAAGGTTATACAAAGCTGTCAGGATGGCACTGATGAATGGCAAATTCAGCCGTTTCTCAATTGCCGGTGAAGACACATGCCGCAAGGCTTAACCGTATTGTACATCATAGCTGCCAACTCATTTCTGTGATTAAATATTCCATCAGTGCGGGCTATAAGGCGGTAAAGCTTAACAAGATTCATAAGATGCACCACTTGAATACACATAACTCACTTCCTTGGATAGAGAGCACCCCGCATGCAAAAGAAAATTAGAATTGAGTTAAATTACTCCATAAGACAAGATCAATAGAGAAAGGAAAAGATCCCCTAATGCAATGCAAATCTAAGATATAGTTATGTCCTGACAACTTGAAGCAGACAATTAAAGTCAAATAGGGAGGAACGCAATGTAAATCAACCTTAAAACCTTGAAGATAATGGTAAACAGTAGGACCAGTGACATGATTGTTATAGCTGAGCTTTTTTTTTTTTTTTTCTGAGAGTACACTTCTGTGAAAAGAAAACCTTTACTGAGGAAACGTGTGACAGCTAAAAATGGAGACTCTGAGATGCGTGGCAGATGCACAACAGACACTATGGAAGCAAAGTATTACTTGGGAACTGCAAAATACTATATATTTACAAAACACTATAGATTTTTCTTCCTGGGTAGCCCTTTTCAGGCAGGTTTTTGTGACCGGGAAATGCTCATGCTGTAGGAAATTAGAACACTGCAGAAATGTGGCTCTTAAGCTGTGGGAGCATTAGTATGAATTTCCAGGGACATGGTCATGAAGGTCCTGATGAACTTCCCAGGCCCAGTGAGAGCTTGGACTGTGTGCTGTGGGTGAAGCAGCCAACTGGCTCACCTGCCCTGCCCACTGCTCCTCTGGGAGCTCCTCAAGTGACATTCCATAGAAAGTTAAAGGACAGTGGTTTTTTTTCATTTATCATTGCCAGCTTTCTCAGACTTACACTTTTCCATATATGATAAGGAATGTAATGTATGATAAATTTCAAGCACTGTGTGATTCATCTCCCAAACTCTTCATGTAAACTGGGACAGATTTTGTTTAGATGTACATCCATCCCATTGTGTGAATCAATCCCATAGTGGCCCATACTTTTGCTATGTTAAGCTGGAGTCTGTTCTTCTCCTCCATATACTCATCTATGGCTGGGAAAAATAGAGATTTCCAGCTGGGTTTCTTTACTAGGTGTACTCTGCTAATTTCTTTCTTTCCATGGTTTGTAATAATATTTTACCTGCTTATTTTTTATGTAGTGTGTATTTTATCTGTAGTATCTAGCCTTTTCAGCCTCAGGCAGTTTGAAAAGCCAAGTTCCATGTTGTTCCCTTCAGTTATTGCAGATCTTTCTGGTTTTCTCTTTCGGTTTGGAGAATGATGAATTTTTGAGCATGCTCCTTAGTGAAATGTAGATATTGCTGCATCTGTATTGCTACACTACATTAGCCTTTTAAAGCAGATAATTTGAGACACAGTAAAGCCATTTAAAAAATTTTACCATTCGTGGCAGAAAATGAATTTTAGGGTGTGCACCTGTGGAAGAGGCTTTGTTTTGACAGTTCCAGTATGCAAGGTGGGGGGAAAGATGTTGCAGAAATTACCTGGAAATCTAGTGAATGCTCTTGTTAGAGAACAGTGGAATTCACAGTGACTCACATGAAAAAATATTCTTGTCTGGTCATAACCAACAAACAGTATTTCAGAAATTTTAAAATTTAAGTTGACAGTGGAGAAAGAAAGGCCTGAAGACTAGTGAAGGACTATTAGAACAAGTCATGGAGCACAGCTCCATGGCAAGTAATGGATCCTATTCTCCTTTTACTTAAGGGACTGTTACTTCTACTGAGGAGTCATGAAGTTCTGGATGTTTAGGTAGTTTCACGAGTCATCCTGCATAGCTGAGTAGTCATTCACTTCATAAATAGACTTAAGCCAGTGAGGACTGTTGTAGGCACCCAGTTTCTTGGCCAGTTAGTTGTTATTCCAAGGTCACTGGGAAAATTTTCCTCATCAGTTAAAATGAAAGAGAGGGGAAGAACCTGTGCTTTTAGCTCTTTTGTATGCCCTCAGATGGCAGAGCAGTTTTAGATACCATGGGCTTTTTGTCATGCTGTGGATTTGGAAGCCAACACTACTAACAATCAGATACTGTAACAAACTTCCTTTCATGACTTCGTTTAAAAGTTTGAAATATAATCTTTTATATATAATCAAGAAGTGAAGAAATACCGTAGTGATATATATAAAAACATGCACTTAAATAAGGGGAATCCAGAGTGGATTCCTGTACATTTGCTAACACTAAGTCTCTTTATTCATGTCTTAGAGCATCTATTTCTGGAGTGTGAGAGCACCTGGGATTCATTTCATCTTTCTAGTGTTTCTCTTTGAATTTAAATGAGTCTTGCATAAGCTCAGCAAATACCCTAGAAACACTTCTCAGTGAAGATGTTTGGAGTTTGTGAAGTTGAATTATATGCTTGCACAGCAATTCTAATCCTAGGGTAATAGTTCACTGTACTATATCTGTAAAATATAATTTTGGTGAGAACTGGCTATCTGTCACTACTTAGATTAATTCATTTTACAATTTGATTACACACACTTAGATTTGAACTTTGCTATTGACTAAGCAGACTTTCCTAAATAAATATATTTTGAAGAGCGTTAGCTAAGCTGCTTAAATAATTTTCTAACTACAGTTAATTAAATAATTATTGTTTAATATTCCATCTGTCATATAGACACTTCTTTTCAGAGAACACAACAAAGCTGTAACACTTGTTTCAGAAATCATAATGTTAAAGTACCATCATAGAAATGATGACATCCTAGTTAGATTAACACCACTGATGACAGCCAATGCATTTCTAAAACTCTGTGGAGCTGTTACGAGCCATAGTAGTGGAAATACTGGTTTATGAAAGATGAATAAAGCCAGTAGAAAAATGGAATTCAGCGTCTGTACTAGCTATTTACTCCTCAAAAATTCCAGAATTAATTATGCCTTATGCTACATTATAATGAGTTTTTCATTAAAATGTATACCCTCATGGAAACTAAACAAGGATTATTCAAAGAATAATGCAAGTGACTTATTTTTTTAAAATATTAATTTAGTCAATTGGTTCTACATTAAAATCTGGGGCAAGATTAATCTGCCTATATTTACCATTGTATCAAAGTCTGCACATTTTAAAGAGAACACAGAATCTTAGAATCGTAGTATTACCCTTTTAAAGGTGTTTCTTTTGGATGTATGTTTAATCACATTGTATGCATTTAAGCTTTGATAGTGTTCCTATGTGATATCTACAGGAAATTCTATACACTTGATTAGTAAATATTGAGCTGTAGATAGAGCTTCATACCAGAAGACAGAGAGTGGTTAAGAAAGCAGTTCCTACTTATCCAGTGTAAAAGTTTGGGAATTTTGACCCCAGTCTGGTAGAGAAATCATTTGATACTAGGTTGTACTGAATTTGTGCACAAACAGAATCTGGGCAAAAAGAAACTCTATCTGCTGCAAGTGGGAATTCTTTCAAAACGGGAAAGGAGGTATTTGGGGGTGCATGGTTGGAGGTGTTTGCTTGATGGTACAGTCTTGCTGGGACATAGGTCTTGATCTGCTGACCATATTTCCCCATTTCCCCTAATTTCACATAGTAGGAGGTTTGCCTTGTTTAAATGCTACTTTAATAAAATGAATGAAAATATTCTGATCCAGCAGAAGCTGTGCTGTCCTTTCTTGGTCACTCCATTGCTTCTCACTTCCCGTATGTTTGTTCAAATGTTTTGATTGTGGATATAATTGATCAAAATTTAAAGGGCTAAAGAAAGTTAAGTACTGTGATTTATTCACAAAGAGGAGAAATTACGCTTGGACTTCTTTTATTTAAACATCATTTTGATGCTTACTGAAAATATGTTCTCTGGTTTCCTGATTAGGAATGAACCGACAAGAAACTAAGTAAATAAGGTGACAGCCTACAACTAATTATAAATGATGCACTGAGCTATTTTTTGCCCTCAGCTGTCTCTCTGGCCTCCTCTTGTTAACACATTAGTTTGCAGCATTAGCCTGGGTTTTAAGGAAATTCCCCCCACCTGTCACGTGCTGGATTGGGGTTTCCAGATCAGGTTGAGCACAGGTGAAGTAGATTCTGTTTGAGAGAAAGGGCCCTGGGAGCTGTGCTGGAGGCTCCATGTGCTCCATTGTGTGTTCACACAGATTGGCTTTTGGACAACCTTCAACAGCTTTATGGTAGAGTTGTCTGCTGCAGGGGACAAGACTAAACCTGGTCCAGAGCAAACTCTCCAGGCTGTGTATGATGTAGGTTTCGAGGCTGGATGTAAAAACAGCTGTTACATAGCTACTGCTCCTGTCTCAGCAATTACTTGGCAACACAGGTGAGCCTGGCTGGGCACTGCCTGGGTTTGAGGTCAGGGCTTCAAAATGCATGTTGGGTGTCTGAGAGAATAAAACTGGGACTGTAATCCAAGTACCAGCCATGTAAAAAGCAATGTCTTAAGAATATCTCAGAGGAAAATCTAAGACATACTACAAGGTCATCACTAAAACATTTGTTTGTTCAGAACTGGGTGGGATATTTGCAATGCTAGAGAAGTTAATAGCAGTTATGCAGAGGAATAAATTCCTCTGATTAGAAGAATAACAAAGTTAGGAAGATCCATGTGTTAGGATGGGCAGTCAGGCAGACAAACTATTCTGAAATGTAAAGTAATATATGAAATGTAAAGTTAATACAGTTAAGTGGAATGGAAAACAACTCTGCTGTGTGTTAAACCTTGATTACATCTGTAAATTAATGCTAAAGCAGTTTAAGATTATGGTGAATTGTATTCCAAACATATAGCTAATGTTTTCTGTTCCATCTTAGTCATTTTTCCCCATTTGGGGCTTTGGATGACAGAATCCCCAATATATTTGCATTGTAATTGGATTTCATAATACTTATTGAGAGTAAATTTCCAAATACAGAGTTTTCATTCATTTAGTCATTTATGGAGGTAGCTGAGATGAGGCTCTACTTTACAAGCTCTGTCAGTTTGGTGCTTTCAAATTTCCTTTGGAAATCTCTAGGCACAGAACTGCTTCTAGTAAAAGTGAGTGTTTTGGGAGGTTTGGAAACATTGCATTACCATTTTTGTCATGGTTTTCTGTGCTCCTGAAATTCTGGAATCTGAGTGGGCTAGGAAAGAAATAGACTAGCTAAAGCCAGGATTATGCATGATGATTCAATTTTTGCTCTTTTATATTCTCAGCTTGTCATTCAGAATAGACTTTTATTTCTGAGATAAAACCAGCATCCACTGGTATAAGCAAATAGAACTGAGGGATTAGTAATTTGCATCTCTGCATCTAATTGCATTAGATTTGCATCTCTGTCTTATAGATTTACTGAAATAGGTAATTTACACAGAAAATAGTGTCTTGACACAATATGAGAGGATAAAGCATAAACACATCCACTTGTAATCCCTCCAGGGCCATGTTGAAACTGTAGTGTTTGTGTTTGGGCAGAAAGGCTCCAGTTTCATTTATTCTCTGATTTTATTCCTATTGCAATCTTTATTCAACAGGCAGATGCAGGAATGTGACCCATCTTAGTTATCAGCAGAACATAAGTGTATTTTGTGTGTTCTCAAGTATTGCATTTCAAAACAGTACAATACCAGCTCGGAGTTTGTGTTTATGATTCAGAGTTTCTCTCCTGTTTGTTTCTCCAAGTTACAAATGAACCAAGGTAAGGGTCCAATGAAGCAAAGAGTTTCCCTACCTACTTCCTACATCTGCTAGGACGACCTAGGAAGATTAGGAATAAAGATTGGACTTGTCAAAGATCTTGAACAGCTTCAGTGGGACACATGTCCTAGTGAAAAATAATCGCAAGGAATATCACAGAATATCAATTTATGTGCACATGAATTTGTAGAGAGATATCATATAGGAAACACATTTTGTAGGAGAGCTGCAGTTATGGGCAATCCTGACAGTACCACTCCAGATTTTTTTGCATGACTACAGTGTTTGTCCAGTTTTAGACTTTTCTGGTGGCAATTTGTGAGTAAGGATTTACCCTTGGATGCCAATGATCAAACTTCCCTTACAAGCACAGGTCAACTCTCCAGGCATGTTACATATTTTGGTACAAGCAGCAGTTGAGGTTGTGCAATGTAGTAGTTTCGTTTTGATTATCAGACAAGAAATATCTGTGGCTGATAAACAGTTTTTCACTTTTTTGGGGAGGGCAGTTTATTACAACTGTTTTACTTGGTGAATGGCAACATTACATACCTTGTTACTGCAACACAGCCCATCTGTGGTAAGCTTGGCACACCAACGAAAATAGAAATGAGTCAGTCACACAGTGTGTGGTTTTAAGCTGGCATTGCTCTGCTACATACCAACAGTACCATGGAACAGCCAAAATTTGCCAGCAAAAATGCCAAGCTGTTTCTCCCAAAGCAATAGTTGAGAATTTTAATCAATCTGTTGTGGACATACCTTTCAGATGGGTATGTAGTATTATATATAAAAAAAAGATGGGTCAATCTTCAACACAACTCATGTGGTGAGGAAGGAAAAGGATGTTGGTGTTGGGAGCAGGGCTTAAAAGAATTTTAAGAATTTCCCAGCTCCTGTGCTATTTCCCTGTCTAAGGCTCCACAGCACATACTGCTAGAAGTAGTTTTCTCAGTCGTGTGTGGTATGTCAAGTCCTGGAGAAGGAGAGATCCTTGTTACTGTGTTAAAAATACTGCAGAAGGGAGATGTGGGAAGAAGGAGGATTAGGGGAATTGTCTCTTACCAAAGCTGCAAACATTGTTGCTTGTCTGATTTTTACTGACGTGATATTAGCACCTATCAGTCCCAGTGTGTGACTTAGCATAGAGGATACTGAGCATCGTAACAGGGGTGAGTGGTCTGTTTCCCAAAAGCTGGGAAATGCTATGGCTGCCAAAGAGGAATTGGAAGGGTGGCTCACAAATGATGTTTGTTGTAACATGCATTGCTGTTCTCTGAGTCATCACCTCCCTTCATTGAGTGTTTTGGTGACACTCTGAGAGGTGATAATAAAGAAACATGCACTAGGCTTAGAAAAGTGACGGAAGGAAAATTAACATCTTCCATAGAATTTTTTAATAGATAGATCCCATACCTTCACCAACTTTTTTTTTTTTTTTGGGGGGGGGGGGGAATAGATAGATCCCATACCTTCACCACCTTTTTTTTTTTTTTTTGGGGGGGGGGGGGTGTGTCCCACCCTCTGCTTTTAATAAGGTGTGTGGGGTTATATGTGGGTCAGGGAGTTACTACATAAGTTTATATATAGAGCACAGATTCTCATTACCTGTAGCAAGTACACACAAGTTGTTGAATTATTGAATGTATTTCAGGCTTGCTGTCAGAAGGCCATATAGATCTAGAGAAATCACCTTTAGACATCAACTGCTTTGGATTCTCCTTCCTACCCTCTTGTTTAAGTGAAAATATGTATAACTTTGGTGGGACTAAACAAAGGTTTTGGGTTTTTTTAATATATTGAAAGAAAGGAGGTATGTAGTTTTGGGTGATGCTACTTTATTCCTCATTAATAGGGGATGAAATAATTCAGTGTATCAACACAACCATCCTCGAGTGGTTCTGTTAAAATCTGGAGGATGTTATTCAATTTATTGAGATCTCAAATAACTGAAGGCCCTCACAAAGCACTTCTTTTTGAATTAACAACATATCTAAAAGCATACTAAGGCCGTGTAGTTTGGCTATTGATAATGAAGGGCTAAGAGAGGACTTAACTACTGTGTATTCAAGTTAGAGTCTATAGAGGCTCTCTTTAAATTCCCTAGTCAGAAGGGACAATAGAAGCTAACATGCTGTTATTGTACAACAGTGGCCTTTTATTAGGTGTTTCTGATCCATTTCTGTGACACATTTTGAAATAATCCATCGTAGAACAATATTTCAGACCAGAACAAAGATAATGTTATTTCTGTCTGAAAAGACCAATATTAAATTACACTTTTAGAACAGCAAATCAAGAGCAGACACAGATTGCTTATGAGGATGTTTGACACACTTGCAAATCTCCTGATTTGATCATGAGAGATGCAGCTTTACAGTTTTCTTCATGCATTGCACACTGAAATGTGTAGGAATTATAGTTTTGCAGAAGGTACAAAGGCAAACAGTGATCAGAATGGTCAGAACTAACCCAGAGAGAAGATTAAGCTGGATAGGGGGAAAGAGAAGATGAAATAACAATCACTGAGTTTTATAAATAATGTAGCTTTTAGATTAGGGTCATAAAATAACAGTTTGTAATAATATAGGCAAAAATGGGATGTAAATAGTATTATGCTTTATTCGCTTTCTCCTGTGGCTTTGTTTGTACTTTTTTTCTGATAAATAGTATTACAAAATGCATGAACTGATACTTAAGAAGCTCCTTTGGTAACACAATAGAATAAGTATGTAATAAGAGCAGCTACTTTACCTGGGAAGCACAATGGATTAGAGCAATGTAATCATCACTAAATCTCCTTGTATGTAGTAAGTTATTTAGTTCCTGTATTACAAGTGCTTATTTTAGCTCTTTGTACATTCATACCCAGCATGGACTAGTCCTGGATATTGACTTGATTAATTCCTGCCATTAAAAATGCTTCTGCAATTACTGTGATGGCAGCAGTTGTATGCTGTAGGGAACTCAGCAAAACTGTCACTTTGGAGTTGTCCTGAGAGCTTGTGATGAAGCTGTGGTTCTGTAGGGTTCCTGGAGTGAGAGGAGGAAATCAGTTTTCCCTTGTATCTCACTTCATTATGTCCCAGGGCAAACCCCCAGCAAGGTACTGAGCCCTACAGTGCAACTTCTGTCCTCTTTCTTTTCATAAATCCTCCCAAAATTCCTGGGGAAGAAGTTGGTTCATGAGCCAAGGTACTAAAGTCATAGCTCTGGTGAGATGTTGCATTGTGAGTTCAAGTTCTTGGAACTGTTGTATGAACTTGAAACCATCTTGGTAGTAAAGGTTTGTAGAAGTTTCATCTACTTCCTGTGACAGGAGAGAGCTGTGTCCATGATTGAGGCCACATGACACTGTTCATTTCACATCAGCAGCATGATTGTAGCTAATGGTATGAATTTTTTTTCTGCTGAAAATATTATTTCAGTTTATACTTCCACAAATGATGCCATGAGAGGTTCTAAGTAATTGTGTCAAGTCTTTTAAACTCATTCCAGACCTGTCCTTTTAAGCTGTCTGTGGTGCTGGCTACACAGTGGTTCCAGTTAAAAGCTGTTTTTAACAGAAGTGGTTTAAAATCCTTTATAATTTGTTGGGGAGTCCTCTTGTTATTGATCCTGGGTGCTACTTCTTGGCTGAGTACTTGAGAAATACAGTGAATTTTGTGCTGTATCTTGTATGAGACAGTGCAGAGTCTGTGCAGCATCACTAGTACATAAGTATTTGCACTTATGCTTTGCAGATTAGTTTATATGAATCATGTAAATAACTGTACACAAAAACTTATTTTTGAGAGTATGAAAAAATTAGGAAAATACATCTAGTTAGAGATCTTGAAACCATTGGGAGCTGAATTTTAAGTATTCTAAAAATATTAATGACTTCACATCATTTTTATTATTTTTTTTCTTTGCAGCCCTGAATATTTTTAGAGCAATTATTTCTCAAAATAGCTGTAGTGCTTTGACAAAGGACCTAATCAAACAGTACATTCTTAATCACGGACTGTAGGAGAAAACATGGGAGGAATAGAAAGCTGAGTGGGAATATCCTTTGATCTTGAAAAGGATGGTTTTGTCCATGCTGCCAGCCTGTGTGCCAGGGTGAATCATAAACTCCTCAAGGTTAGAAGAGACCTTTAAGATCATCAAGTCCAACCATCCACCAGCATTATCACTGCAAGCCCTAAACTACATCACCCAGCGCCGGGTCCAGATGCTTCTCCAACACCTCCAGGGTTGGTGACTCCACCACCTCCCTGGGCAACCCATTCCTGGCCAGGCAGGGGGATCTGTGCAGAGGTAGGACAGTGTGAGCTGCCCATGTGAGTGGCACAGCTCACAGCTGGCTCAGCCCCCCGAGCTGCTGTCCTGCCATTACCCCCAGCAGCACAGGGACCTCATTGTCCCCCCTGGCACTGCTCCCTCCAGAGCTCTGCTGTGTGCACCACGGGAACAGCCTCTTCAGCTTCATGTGCTGACACTTTCTGATCCTTTGCTGAGTGAGTCATGAGGGACTTTGTGCTGGTGATCTCCAAAATCCTCTGTCTCTGGTCACGCATCTGCTGTGACCACCTAAGTAAATGTTAGGGGAAAAAAAAAAAGCATGGAGATTGTCCTTAAGGAGAAGCTATCAGCCTGAAATACACTGGCACAGATGGAATTGTAGAATTAAAGATGAACTCTTGGATGGCTGGAATTTTATCAAGTTCAGCAGCTCTGTGATATTATTAACGTAGAGTTTGAACAGAAATGTTAATAACTTTGTATTAAAATCCTCTTCCTTAAAAAGCTCCCTTCTTCATTCCAGCGTGCTAGTATTTAGTATTCTGGAGGAAAAATAGGATTTTTTTTTTTTCATTAGGGAATTTCTAGATTGTTTCTGTGTTCTGAGGTTTATCCAAGATCTTATTGTAAATAATTCAGTCTTCCCCAGTTGTATTAATTACAATGTAAATATTTTTAATGCCAAAATTAGATGCAGAGGAAATAATCTGTTCTCACAAAAGTAGATAAAAAAGTTCAATATTTTTTTCTTACAGAATTTGATAATAGTGTTTTAGGTATCAGTATTAATTTTATGTACAAATTCAAAGGCAGGTTGTCAAAATAAAATTAGAATGCTCCATGCAAGAAATTAAATACACTCTAGTAGCACAGATAAAAAAAAAACATCTGTTTTGAAGTACTGTCTTTAGAAATTAGAAGACTAGAGTAGGGAAAATTAGATTTGTATGCGATGAAATCAGAAAAAATGTAAGAATAGGAAAATACCTATGGAGCATGGAGGAAGCCAAGTGTCACTTAGGATTTATGGTAAATAATGTAAATAAACTGTCATCTTTGATTTTTAAAAACCTTTTTCTTTATATAGTTACTAATCAGACTTGAAGTGATTTTAGTTATATTATTCTTAAACCCTAATGAAAATTACTGATTGCACTGATGTGTTTCAGCTGGATGAATATCTCCAGGTCTTCAGCTCACTTTTATTTTCAGGCTTCTGCAGTAGCACAAGTTTTGCAGCATCTCTGGTGTCCATTCATCAGTATTCCCCTTTACACATTCCTGGTGTCAAATGAGCATGTGGACAGGACCTGTTTGTTTGCTAGCCTGAAAATGCTGCATGCAATTAGGATCTTATTAGGGATACATTCATTTGACAGCTTACACTTGTGGATTTTTTTAGAAGGCTGAGAAAGTTGTCCATATAGTCAATGATGTAATGGCTTTAAAGGGGAAAAATTTAGCTTGTTTTAGCTTTCATATTAATAGTGGATGGCTGAAAAAAGAAAATATCTCTAAATCCTCTTAGCTAAGGGTATGCTATTGTCTGGGAGGGTCAGAACCAAAATGATTCATGACATTTCCAGTGGTCACAATCTTAGCTAAACTGAAGAAATGACAAGAATTATTTTTCTTTAGTATTTCCCATATTCCTCCTCTACCTGACAGTTGCAAGCACTAATCAAACAACTGGTTAATGGCAGCAAAATGTTTCACAAATATTTTTTGCAAGAACTCTGGTAACTGAATGGAAGGTGAGAATTGCTCTGGTAATACTCAATGGAAAACCTGCCTACCATTTGTAATTCATCTTGTCCTTCCAAACTGATTGGACTCAACTCTGTGGAGGCACATTGCATGTCACTGCACAGCTTCTGAAGTTTGACAAATCTCCATATAAATTGAACGGGTTTGAATTGTGTGGTTCACAAATCCTGACAGCTTGAAGTGTGACAGTGGATGCATGTATAGAATTCTCTGTATATACAGATATATGTGCATAGATCTGCAAAACCAGATGTGCCATATCCTGCTTTTCCTGGCAGGTTGTATTCCAGAAGTGCACCAGGTTTTTCCTTAGTGTGAAAGTGCAGTTGTTTCTACCTCTAATCAGTGTTGAATCTGTATTCAGCTACGACTGCTAAAATATAATTTAAGAAGGACTAAGGCACTTTATTTAAGTTCATTTTGAAAACCCCAGGAAATAAGCTTCACCTCGTGTTGTTTGTTCAAAATGAGCATTGCAAAAGTGTTGGTTTAAATTGATTTAGTTATTACTTTCACTTTTTTTTCTTTGAAAAACAAATTATTTTTTCTCCTTTTATTGAGTTTTGTTCTTAAACCTGAATCCAGCTTATTTACTGGAAAGTAGCTTATGTTTATGTATTTCTCTGAACAAAAAATCCTGAACTCCTCAGCTGTATTAGCAATCACTTGCACAGGTGTTAATGGAAGTGTTGTAACTGAGGTCTACAAGGCCTGATGCCTCTACATGGGAACACTGTGGTCTGATTTTCCTGCTCTGGTGGCTTGAGCATCCTCATTCCAGCCAGGCTCAGGGAGCTGAGGAGGCAGCAGCTGAGTGGGGTGGGTGGTTGGATGCTCCCATGGGCAGCAGAGTGTTTGGAGAGCCAAGGTGAAGAGGGAGAGGGAGAGAGAGCAGCTTGGGCCAGGAGATGCTGCGGATGCTCAGAGCAGCACCAGCTTCCCCGGGGGTATCACAGGGGTGTTGGTGCTTTGGGGCATGTCTGTGTTTTGCTTTTGCCAATGTCAAATTGTACATGTTTCTTGGGGCTCTTTCTGCTTTGAAGTCCAAGGCCAAAAAGTGCCCCTGCTTCACTGCACTGCTGCGGTTGGGACTTTATTTGTGTGTTGAGATAAAAACTGAGGTTTAGTTGAAGTGTTCCAAAACCAGATACCACTCTCTCTCTCTTTCTTGTAGGCAGGGTGCTGCTGTGCCAGGCAAACCAGGAGGGATCTCCCGTGTACAGTGCCCCCAGTTCACTAGTATACACATCCACAAGTAAGCTAGTGTTATGGCTCGTTTGGTTTTTTTTTTTTCTGTTCTGTTTTGTGACAAAAGCACATGAATGTGAATGAAGCCCCCTAAAATGTCAACTTTCCCAACAGCTCTTGTTAAGATAAATGTGTTTATAAACATATGTAAGTAATGTCGACAGATAATTCAGTGGTTTTAGTTGTATCTTTATCCTCAAAGTATATTTTAGTTAAGAAAAAGAAAAATAAATTACCTGTGTTGCAATGTTGTACAGAAATGGTCAAAAGCTCTGCAGTATTTGGAATCCAGTACTGTTGTGCTCTCTGTATTTTGTGTAGAAGATGAAGTTGTGTTTCTTCTTCCATCCTGCTCACAACTGTGATTTAATATGCAGAAAATCCTTTCTCATGCCTCCATTCGATTGTGGCAGGAAGCAAATAGATGTGAAGCCTTTTTTTTGACAAAAGGAGCAGCCTGTATGCAAGTGGGTATTTGGAGTTATAAAAAGCTGCCCTAATAAAAACAGCAAAGACAAGCTGAAATCATAGGTGCTGCCATCAGCCATTTTTCTGTACAGAACTTTGGAGCAGAGATGTGTCCTCTAAAATTCTGAAGCAGAAGTGGAACTGATTCTTCTGAGAGTGTTTTAGATGTGCTGGTGGCACCACTGATGCCCATCCTGGCATCTAGTCAGGCACGAAACTGTAGCTGAGAGCAGGAGCAGTAATTGCTGCTCACTGTGCTAGGACAAGCAGCAGCACTGGCTCTGTGCTCAGGGTCCTCTGTAAAGAAAATTTGCTACATTCTCTGATTGAACAACTTTATCAGATATGCTCTTTATGATTGTATTCAATCTAGAATGCAATTCTACTCTTTTAGAGCTTATCTAGACTGCTGAAATAATTAATCTGTTAATTAAAACCAGGAATGAGGACAAAAGAGCTCTATAGCAATCATCTCTACAGTCATGTACGTCTCTTATGTCAAACACTATCAATGTCATCCCTAGAGCTGCTGCTTTTCCAGGATGCATATGGGATCCACTTTCAGATCAGGAGTCTAGAGTCTCCAAATACATAGGGAGCTAACAAAATATATGAACTGTTTGAAATTGGAAATGAAATTGTCACTTAAACCTGCATTTGCTTCCAGGTGCTCCATGACTGTTTTGTACTATGTGCCCTTTCCCAAGCAGTGGGATTTTTATAATCCTTGTAGTAATACAGAGATGAAATACTGTTTAAATCAATGCTCCTTTTTGCACGTTTTTAGTGTGTTATTCCATTTTGACCAAAATACCAATCCCTGACTCAAATTGTTTTCCTAGAAAATGATCCAAACATTTCATTCATCTCACTGTTAGGGAGCTGCTTTTGGAGGAGAAGGAGCAGTGCTTGTTTGCATTTTTGGAAAATTACTCTAAAGAAGACCTTTCCTGAGTTTACCCTGTTGCTCCTATTACCTCACTGAGTTGTACCCTAGGAAACTTATTTCTGGGGTTGCTGTTAACATCAGATTCCCACTAGTGTTTAGTCCCTGGAGAGTCACTGTGTAGCTAGCTGAGCTCTAGACTTCATTGTCTCCATTATGTCTCGTGAGTCAATCCCTTTGAAAAATCTTATTTTGCTGTGATGGTCCTTCAATAATGATATCCTAACAAACACCTGTTTGTTTTCAATTATGCCAAATGCATAAGGAAACAGATTTTGCCCATTACCTCCCACTGGGCAACCTGTAACACAGAGTTTCATAACAGAGATTGCTAGTAGCCCTTGCAGTCAAAATTATTACACTTTTGTCGAATCTCTGTGTCTGCAAGTCATGATTTTTTTTCTTTTATTATGTATAGTATTTCATCTTGCCAAAATTCAGTTTCCCCCACTGGGTCACAACTCCTAATAACACAAAATTACTACAATTACTAATGATTGTAATTAGGTTTTTTATTTCTCCTTATTGCAAAACTTTCAATAAAGATGTAAAACAGTTTCATTTCTATAGGAAAGTGGATAGAAATGAAGCTTGACTTTTGTCTCATTGCCTTTATTATTTTAAAGATCTTCTATATTCCTTTTTTTATGCACATTTGTATTATTGAAATTATAACTGATAAGTCAACATTAGTGTCTAGGAGATGAATGCTTGTACTATTATGATTCCATGTAGACAACAATATTGCAGCCTTCATTTTTGAATAATTTGTTAATTGTTTATTCTGTTACTGCCAATATTGTAACTGTGTGATGTTTTAGAGCTGCTTACAATGTAAGAATTAAGAGGTTTTAAATGTGTAATTGTTTTAACAGAGGGGAA
>NW_008674403.1:77465-77778 GCF_000695815.1 Acanthisitta chloris
ATCTGAGATATCTGAAGTTCATTAAATGTTAATGGCATTTAGGAATTTTCAGATACTTGGAAGAGGATAGTCCCCATTTTTAGAAGTGTTGTCTAACTTGACTTTTCATCTTTTGCTCCCAAGTTCTAAGGCATGAAGGACTGAAACATGGTCATAAGATGTATTTTTCTTAATTTGGCTAGCTTTATTTCTCACTTAACTTTTTGTCTTTTAATGGTGCTGGTCACTAGGAGTCTCTGATGACTCTGGACATTTTTACTCCATTATTTTTGGCTATCCAGAAAGCAGAGTGCAATTCTTGGAGCTACTCTTT
>NW_008674403.1:77800-126565 GCF_000695815.1 Acanthisitta chloris
TTATGTCTCATACTGTACATTTCCCTGTACAGTGATTAGTTACACCTCTGAATATGTCAGGAGGTGGAAACATGGCTCTGCTTCCTTCCATCACTTCTGGCCCTTCGCATAATACAGAAAGAAATGAGCTGTTTCTTCTGCAAGCAGTGGAACAAATCAGTAGCAATAGTCTCTCATGCCTCATCTGTTCTCTGATGCTGAAGCAGAGGATGGGACCTGGATCAGTTTTTCATTTGCACATCTATCCTGGGAATAGATAATTTGTTATGTAGAAAGCAGAGTTACAGCATGCCAATATGTTCATATCCCTTGGTGGGACAGGTTCTTTGACTTACTGAGACAACAACAGTCAGGAAACTCTTGGTCTCACCTTGGCTGCTGTAGAATCCTATAGTATTGGCATCTGGAGGACAGAACTGATACCACAGATTTCAGTTAAATCCTTCATCACTATCTTAATGCAGAATGTAGACAAGTATTGGAAGGAGTTATATCCAGCAAGGAATGATTAGAGTACACCAAATCCTAGTGAGTAAGCATTCACTGGAAGCTTCCTGGAGGCCCATGATGTCTCACTGAAACTTACTGAATGAAACAGTTTGGCTGCACATAACTGACAGTCTCTTTTTGCCCTCACTTCTTTAGACTAGTTGCTTCCACAGGAAATTTTAAAATCCTGAAGAAATTTATCTCTACTGGTAAATAAGAAATGTATCAAGAATAATTTTGGAACTTTTCCAAATTGAAGCCACACATGATTAGGATCCATGAGAATATTAAGACCCTGCTGGACAAAAGGAAGATTCAAAGGAAGAAAAAAGTTCTGTCCCTGAATGTCTGTATGACTGTTCTGCCAAGGACAGTACCATAGCTCGGTATGTATGGTTCAAAAAGGCAAAAATGCCACTCTGAATTTATGCAAGGACTTTTAAAAACTGTTTTGTGCCTATTTTCCCCATTTTTCTATCATGTAGAAGTGCCTGAAAATGTGAATGAAGTAGAAGTTCACGAGAGCCAAAGTATGGAAAAAAAGGAAGACATGAAGTTGTAGAATTGTAGAGTAATTCAGGTTGGAAGAACCTCTAAGGATGGAGATCACACAACCTTCCTGGGTCATCTGTTCCAATGCTTCAATGTCCTAACAGTGGAAACATCTCTTGCAAGACATGTTTGTTGTCTCTTGTTTCCCAGCACGTGCCTTTGTGAAGAGCCTGACTCTGTATCTTGATAACCTCCCCTGTCCCCCTATGGCAGGGGATGGAAAAAGAGATGTACCTGTTAGGAGGAATCTTCTTTGTGCTCTGGATGAGCTATCCAACACTCCCAGGCTTGCTAAGCCCTCGTTGGTGTGGCCAAGCAGCCAACCTAGAGCTGTGCAGCACAGAAATGTACAGCTCTGAGTGCCCAGGTCCCATGGAAGGCAACAGGAGGGAGATGGAATTTAAAATTTAAAGGGAAGTTCAAAGGCAGCTAAATATTTTTTACTCTCTAAATCAGAACTTTGATCTTTGAAACTTTTAGGCTTTATTTTAGCTCTGGGTAAGCGTCAAGATACTTGAGTTGTCAGGTATGTAGCTACTAGTGGATTTTCTTGAGCATATATTACAGGGACAGCTCAGTGGGCTGAGTGGCTAAGGTGGAAGGTAAAATACTTCTAGTTGCTCCATGCCTTTGTTCAGAATGATACACAGATGGATGCCTCTATTTCCCAAATGTTTGGCATGTCCATAAAAGAGAATTTTGCCTTGATTTCAATGAGTACATTTTAAACTGAAGTCCATTTTGGCTTAGATTTTCTAAATGTTAGAGATGTTTCATCTTCAGTAAGTATCAGCTCCTAAATAAATCTTTCATACTGCAATCAAGTGAGAGAATGAAAAGAAGAAAAATATTAAAAAGCAGAAATCCGATATTAATTTATTTTATTTTATCATACTCAAGGGCAAACGAAGTTGATGGCCCATTTTTTAATTGATATATTGATTACAATTTTGGAAGGAGTGATGGTACATTCAGCAAAAATGACCGAGGTGGTACAAATGCTTATAAATCTGTCCCACATTGTTCGTGTTCTTTAATTGTAATTGTCTGATAAAACTTCCATTGGTTTCTGTAATTAACCTAATGGTCTAAATGAATTTCCAGATCACTGGTTATTCATTTCAATATAGAAAATGCCATTACGTTGAGTTTAATTAATACAAAATGAGTTCACAGTCCATTGTATCATTAGAACAGAATTTTACTGTTTTAACTGTTTCAATTATGAATATTTTTCCCTCTCATCTTGTTTGTCCCATTTATGGACTTGAATGTTCATTCTGTATTCATCCCAAAATAGCACAAACCCTTTCTAATTAAAATATTTAAAGCCCAATGCTCTTGAAGCTCACATCCTCAAAATACCAGTGGAGATGGGGTTTGTATTTATCGTTTCAACTATTTTTAAACAGAACTCAGTCAGTGCCAAACTCATAATCCCATGATATGCCCTAGAACATCTTATTTGTCTTGATATTCCTCTCACAGAAGTACATATGACAGATAAGCACTCACCAGAGAATACTTTTGCTTTGCGTCAGACAGATATTAAAACAATAAACTATGTTGCCCTGGGATTTTAGCTTATGAGCAACCAGAAAACAAGGCAAAGATGAGATGTTTTTGAAAGGTGGGAAGGCAGTTCTTTCAGCAAATTCCCTGGAAACCTTTGGTCCTGTAATATTTTTGACAAGAAGTATTTTGAATGCTTAAGTTCTTTTAAAGCAAATCAGGAAGAGACATTTCATTCCTTCAGAGCAGGCACTAGAAATGTTCCTAAATTATCCTAATAATCCTACTAATCCAAAATTCTTCCTTATATGCTGGGAGAGAAGGAAAATCTATATTACAAGCTTCAAGTCTTAATTACATGATATGGGCATTTTGATTTTTATATATGTTCTCTATGAAAATTTAATCAACATTTATATGTCAGCTGACATATGCACTACTTTTGGAAACTTTTTTTTTTTCCTGTGAGTGTTTTGTTTTGTTTCATAGATGGAGGATAGTTCAGGACCTTGTTGAATAAATAAGGAAAATCATAAATACAAAGTGCAACTACCACATCCAATTGTAGGATTTAGTCCATTTGAGGTCTCGTGCTACAGAAAGGAGAATTAAATCAAGCCTGTCCATGCAATATGTCTGTTGAATATCCTTCCTCAGAAGTAAGTTACTTGGTTTAGGAATATTAGTAAACTACCTAAAAAATGCTGGATGAAACTATTTTTGTGGAGTTTTTTTTGTTTCAGCGAAGACATTCCAGGTTTTATTTTGCTGTAGCATTACTAATGGATTGAAGTAAGACCTTTGACATTTCTATTATATTCTGGGACGTTTTCAATACCAAGAAGATTACACAGGGAAAATAGGAATTTTCCAAAGGTTATTCAGTCAGTGCTTCTCAGCAGAGTCATTAGTGGAAGCATTCAGTTTAGAAACCTTGATTCAGTTGATTTTTGTCAGGTTTAATCTGTTGCACACATATAATTACCTGAAAATTATATTGTAATGCTGGTAGTTTTGATAGCATTATCCTCAGAGTCCAAACTGCTGCAGTCTAGGTGCTCCTGGCATTTGGTAGATCCTTCTCTGGCTGTTGTATGTAAGACAAGATTGACCATATTCAATCCAAATGGACGTATTTTATAATGACATCAATGATTCATTTGTTCTGATTTAATTGTTGTAGTTTTCCCTAATTTATATGCTGTAATTTTACTGTTAGTGGTAAGGGAGAGCCTGTTTAGTAAGACTGACCATTTTGAATTAGAATATGGGTCAGAAGCAGTTGAAAAAATGACTATTCACATGGTACAAATAATTTTCCTGTGCTACAGAATTTCTGAATTGAACATAAAAAGGTTCCTGCAAACTAAATTTTGAATTGGTCTGTTTTGTCTTAAGCTAAAATGGAATGGCAGATGACTTTATCACTATGAAAAAATGTGTTAGTAGATTGCATTTACACATTGGAGGTTTTGTCTGCTTTTTATTGCTTCATAGGAAACAGGTAGAGCAGCTCTGCAAAGGAGTCTGTGATTGAGCCAATTTAACCAGGCTGTAGTTTATGGAGGAGAGTGCAAAAATCCTGCCCAAAGAGAAAACCAGACATGATTTCCAGGCTACAAAAAACTCATTATTAAACATTTAGGAGTCAAACTATCTTGTAATGTGCTTCCTGAATTAATTAATTGCCTTTATTTATAAAGTGAAGAGAATCACCTGGTAGTAAGAAGGAAAAATGTGTGAAGTTCCCATCCTGTTTGGATGTGAAATACAGTGAGTTAAGTTTAAATAAAGCAGATACCAATACTAAGTAGGAAGGGAATCACTTGGAATCACTTTTCGTCATTCCCCCTCATGTATAGATGCGTAAAAGGCTGAAAAACCATGTTTCACTTCCAGAGAAAAATCTTGTCATCTCCTCTTGAAATGTCTTTAGAAGGTTTTTAAACACTGGTTTGTCCCATTGTGTTGGACCTTGCTCTGAGTGGAGTTCCACTAATGTGGATGCATGATAACTCCACTGACTTTCAAGTCAAATAGTTATAAAGATACTACAAAATGAAGAAAATTGAGTAAAAGTATATTCTTGTGTATTACATTGTGTTCTTGAATTAAGTATCAGCCTTTATTAAGGGTGAAGTAGATCCCTGTAGGTTTTTATTAGTAGGGTTGCCTGAAATTCTTGTTACAGCATTTTTTGGGTTCTGTATCACTATATATTGTCCTTATGTAGCAATTTTCAGCATAACTTTCCTTTTACCTTCTATCTGTATTTTAAATAGGGACTAATAAGTCATCAGTGAGATGTATGGTAGTTGTCCAGAATCTGTAAACATGGGTTTCATTTCACTCCTGCAAATCTCTTCTTAAGGGCCTTGCTCTTTGTACTCATTCTTCTGTTAATCTTTAGTGATGCTGCAGTGTGTCTGAACTGGCATGTTTAAGAGTTTTGGAAAGAGGGACACAACCTGAATTGTTTTCAATAGCAAATTGTGGAAAGTCCTCTTAGGTCTTCCTCTGTATCCCTCCACATGCAGCAAAAGAAGGCTGAGAGAGATGGGAAGCACATCAATAGGAAGTTGCTTTTTACTGAAATATTTGTAGTTTTTGAGTGCATTTGATTATGTTGGTGGTTTGGCATGGAAAAATCTAAAAATCTTGTTTTTTCACGTGTTTGAGGCTGAAATAGTTGAAAACAATGTCTTAAGGCAACTGTCTGGCCTCCTCCTAGCCATATTTACATATCCCTCAGCGTAAAATTTTCACCAAATTTATGTGAAATTTGGTGTTAATTTGAGTTTGACTGGTAACTTCATGCCATAGTGTTGTGCAAAGGGATTCAATTACAGTGTGCAGTGTTTTGTAAGTAACTGTCTCGCATAAAAAAGTTAATTAATCAGAGCTGTGTCAATTTCCTTGTGCCATGTCAATTTGCAGCAAGGTAATTAATCACTAATCGCCCAGTGTGCAGCAAACTGAGGGACAATCCATGAGTCATTTGTTGTTATTTTTTTGGAAATGAATGGCACACAGAGCCATGAAGAAACACGTCTTGCCTTTCATAATATTTTTATCGACAGTTTTGCATGTTGTAATAGGCTGCAGCAACAAGCAGCTGTAGTTCAATGGAATATGAATATTAAAGAAACAAATGAGAGCAGATTTATAGGCCATTGCTTTTCTGTTATGTCAGTTTTGAGATTACACTGAGCAAATGAACAGTGAAAAATTACTCTTCCATGTGGAGAATGGTGATTAGACTTGTACATTAATTAGAGATTTTTGTTTTCCTTTTTAATGCATTTCAAATGAGAATGTCCTATAAGTAAGGGTTTCTCCAAAATGCAGATTTATTCATTCCTAAACAACAGTTGTATGATACTGACATACATTTTTTTCTACAATAGTAAGGAAATAATTGTTCTCTAATTTTAAGTCTCTTTTGAAAAATAGATTGTGAAAGAAAAGAATTGACCAGTTGTGACTGTGTGTGTTATCTATCACCAATTGCATTCAGTTAATGCACAACTAGATCTCAAGGAGAAAAAATAAAGTGACAAAAAGTGGCAGGTGAAGAAATGTATTTTCAGCCTGCAAATTTTAAACACTGTTAATGTTCTAAAGTTTTTTACCCTGACCTTTTAAGTATATGTGTGTATATATACGTATGTATGTATGTGTATCTATATAAAATTTAAATGCCTTTTGATGTTAAAATCTGTAGTAACAGCTTGCAATTTGCTTGCAGTGTACTCTGAGCTGTGTATTTAAATGCACACATCCTCTTCAACACGGGGTTTATAATTCTTTTAAAGAATGTCACTTAATAACAGTTATTACTGTTATGGTAAAGGGAAACCACAGCATCCATCGGGATGAACTGCTGATTCTCTTCCTGAAATCTCAGATAATATCAGATAGATTATTCTGCTTAGCCTTTCTCAGCAGGTTGCCCATTATATCTCTTTGTTTTTAATCTATTGTGTTTCCTCAACAGGGATCCTCCTGAACTATGGGAATAATGTAAATGTGTCTCCTTGCCTTTCTAGCAGCTAAACTGTGTTGCAGTAAATTAGCTGCAAACTGCTTCAAACATGATGTAACATGAAAATTCTTCACCGTAAAACATTTGCAAACTCTTGATGGCAGATGACCTGCTAGTTTGTGCAAGGGAGGAGAGATTAGGAGTGATGAGAGGTGGATCTGTTCATCCATTCTGATGGCACACCTTTCTTGGGGCATATGGTGCTCTCATCCAAATTCAAACGGCAGCACAAATGTGAAGAATAATTGCCCATTAAAATGGCTGTATATTTTTATGGCTTTGATACAAAATCTGCCCCCTGTTGTTTTTTGCATCTGCTACTCTTTCATCTATCCCAAAGCTTTAAAACTTTAATACACACTGTATAACCCTTAAGTATTTTTTTGCCAGGTTAGATTCCTCTTTTTTTGGGAACTCAACCTTTGTTGCTGTTCCTTCAGTCTTTGTTTGCCCAGGCCTAGGCTGAAATACGGTGCCTACAAAGTGCACCTCCCTGGCATGTTCATTTAAGAAAAAATTAGTCCAACCAATGCTTCTATTACATCTTTGGGGAGAAATTAAGATTTGATTAAATTTCATCTGTGAACACAAAGATTAAGTTTCTCTTTCTCATGCTCATATTTGCTTTCGTTAGTTACCTAAATTTAACTGATTTACTAACGTGAACCTGTTAATTCCAAAAGCTTCTTTCATTTGCTTAACTATTGCAATTTGCTGACCTGGTTTCATGCTTGAGATCTAAACTGAAATTTGAGGAAGGTGATATCCTGACAGTGTTTTCATGTTAAGTGTAAGAAGAGAGAACTTTTTAGATAAAATACATTGTAATAATACATTTTATAGTTTTATCTTCTTAAATATAAATCTAGAACAAGTAAGTTCAAAGAAAAAAACTAACATAATGTTCCTAAACAAAACCAAACTTCCTTTAGGCTGTAGTGGGTGATGATTTGTATACTTTAGGATAATTATATTAAGCAAAGCCAAGCACTTCCACAGTATATTGTTTATACTCTAATTTATTTAATTTGAGAAAGTAAAATTGCAGTTTGACTGTAGGAACAGATTTTTTTGTGTGTGTATTGTCTCATTCATATTTGAATAGCTGAATGAATAACTACAGAACCAATGGGGCTATTGAATGGAAATGTGAATTGTTTCTATGGCTTGATATTTGATTCTATATTGTCCTTAGAAAAGTCTTTTGGGTTTTTTTAGCCTCATGGTATCACCTGATATCATCAATGTGTATTTGGAGAAATCTGTCTTTTCTCTGTCACAGATCACTAGAATTCCAGTCATCAAATTACTTTGATGAATTTAAGCTACTTTTGCTTAGAAGTGGGCTCAGATGCTTCCCTGCTGAGAGTCAAAGACATTTTCAACCCCATTATAATAGCATTTTCACTGCCTGAGTTTCAGCAGTTTGGCACTGAGGCACTAAGGAAGGTTGACCTACAAACTGTAAGTCATTAAAATCTTTACCCCTCCTGGCTAGTATATTCATTACTTTGGGGACTGGTTAATAGCATTTAATGCTTCCTGATGGGACAGCCCTTTTCATAAACTTGTTTTTATGAAGTCCATTCTTCAGTTGTGTTCTAATGGTGCCACTTCTGCTGGTTATTTTGGGGTGAGGATATTAAAAAGTTGGTAGCAAAATAAATTCTGTGGTTATTACATATTCTTAACCATCTGATTTCTTAGCTGGGCTGAAGTAGGAAAACATGGGGCTTTTCTGTGACAAAACTTGTTGATTATTTTACTTCTAATCTTAATCTTTAATGTTAGTACCTGGAAATACAAAGCATATTTTCAGATGCTCACATTTTCAGATGGACCTAAACCAATTTCTGGGGTGGGTATAATTCTCTTATGCATAAACTCAGCTGAAGGTAAGACCTTGCAATGCCACTCTTAGTCCTCTATTTCTCAGGTTCAGTTTCCTTCTTGTCTGATCCTCTTCCTGCAGAACTGCAAATCACTGCTCTGCCTTCTGCTGATTGCTTCTACAAGCTTTTTTAGGGCTTTGCTTTACTTTAGACATTTTATGCTCCATGACTTTATTAAGGAAACAAGGCAAGGCAAGCACAGCAGAACAATTACATTACTTCAGGCTTTTCATTCTAAAACATCCTTCGTGTTGCAGATCCTTTGAAAATGGTAGAAATCACTGTCTTAGCATCTCCCATGAATGCTGAGCATCCATTACAGGTTTTGGTTTTGGTCAGCATTTATGGGCTAAGTGACTCTTGTGCTATCTGTTTTCTCTTTCATAAGAGAAAGTCTTCTAGCAGAACAATTACATTACTTCAGGCTTTTCATTCTAAAACATCCTTCGTGTTGCAGATCCTTTGAAAATGGTAGAAATCACTGTCTTAGCATCTCCCATGAATGCTGAGCATCCATTACAGGTTTTGGTTTTGGTCAGCATTTATGGGCTAAGTGACTCTTGTGCTATCTGTTTTCTCTTTCATAAGAGAAAGTCTTCTTGCTCAGCTACGTGCTATCTCTGTTTTCCTGCTGTTTCTCTTTCATAAGAGAAAGTCTTCTTGCTCATTAACAATGTCATTTTAGGGGTTTTGTATTTTATGTTCTTTTTGACTCATTCCTTGATGGGACACTCTGCTTATCCACTGACATTTCTTGGTAGAAAGCATTCACTGTCAAAGATTTAAGGTCAGTGGCTCTTCTTGTAATTCTTTCCAAGGTGTGACCACCACAAAGAGTAAAGAGAATTTAGGATAAATGCTCAATTATTGCAAATTGTGTATTTTAATATGTCTGTGTGAGCTTCATGTACATTATATATATGTAGTATTTTTCAAAAAAAATCTCCATGGTTTCCCTTACTATTTCTCTAAGACTTCTTAAATGCAGCTGATTGCAAAGTGATCAACAGTATATTGAGTTCTGCAAGTGCATCTTTCTGATTTTGACACACACTCTTTTTACAGAAAGTGGCATAAAAATACAGTGTTTGCACTTTTTGAGACAGTTGTAATTTATTTGTATTGCCATAAGGTTGGTTTATGTTGTATCACAGACATGTAAATCTTGATGAAATTACTGTTAACCTTTTTGTCAGTGACAAGGACCTAGCAAAGCCCCAAAGCCATAGCAGTAAGGCAATAACGGAGAAGTCACAGTAATTACAATATTTGCCTTCACATGTTCAGCCAGCAAGGCCAACAAGTTGTGAATTTTTCATTTTCTTTTTCAAATTCAAGGTTTCATTTAATGCTGCAACAGATGAAAGACAAATGATGGTTGAAATCAATTCATATTTCAGATTTGAAAAACATGGTGTGTTCTACATCATTATTTCCATTTGTTTGCTTCTTATTAGGGCTTTGCTAATCAATATTTATTTCTTGTATCTCTTTAAAAACTGATAAAAAAGTTCAACATAGTGAAGCACAACTGATATAACCTGAGTGCCAACAGAGCTGGATTTGATTTTGTCTGTCTCACTGATTAAACCATTCAAGAACTTGTTCTGTTCTCACATTGACAAGCAATATATGTACAGGGGTGAAATAATGTAATGAAGCACTGGTTAAAGAACTGGCAGAGACAACAAAGTGGAAGGTTTTCCTGTTTGTTTGTTTTGTTAAAATTGTTTTTCAGTTTAAAAGCTTATGAAGAGAGCAGCTTTACAGACATTTTAGAGGGAAAAAAAGCCCTCTAATACTGTATTGCTGTTCAATTTTGAAGTCTCAGATGGAAGGGTAATGAATGTTTACACTTAGTTGCAATGACAGTATAAACATGTCTGAGTTAATTACTTTGTTTAAATTGTTTCTGTTGGGTCTGAATATTATCTGGACTCAGGTATTTCTAAACTCTGCAAATCTTGCCTTTGAAGGAAAGAAAGGTACTGTTCTGCACATGGTGCAAACCCCCAAAAAAAGAGAAAAAAGAGAGAAAACTCTTCTCTCTCTTTCTCATTACACAGTTCAGAGCCAGTTAATAACCAACTCTTGAACAAAAGCAAAGCTCTGTTCGATTGGCATCACTGGATAATTTAGATGACTTGAGGTCACCTAACTGCCTAAAGTCTCACCCCCACTCCAATGAGGGCTGACTTTTGAAGTCAGATCCAATAATGTGATGCAAATGTCTCTGGCATTATAAATTTGAACCTGAACTTGGACCTCGGGAGTCTCCTGGTAGTAGTGTTGGCTGAACCATTCAACATGATTTTTAACAGTGTCTCTGAAGAAACAGAGAACCACTCTGATAATGCCATCCAAATTCCTAGTTCATTGTCTCACATCGACATACAAAAATGTGGAAGAAGATGAGTCAAAAGTCTAATAATTCACTTTTTTGATGACTCCCTCCTCCAGTTCCAGGCAAGCTTTAATAGAAGTACAACCGTGCTGCTTGTTTAAGAACATCAGATCCATCTGAATATTGCCCATTAACTCCTCTTTCTCCTCCACAGTGCCAGGATTTCCCTACCCTGCTGCGACTGCGGCTGCTGCTTACAGAGGTGCCCACCTAAGAGGCCGAGGTCGCACGGTGTACAACACGTTTCGTGCAGCAGCTCCCCCTCCTCCCATCCCAGCCTACGGCGGGTAAGGAGCTCAGCTTCCCTCTCCTCTTAGCATGGATCTCTGGAGTCTGAGCACTTGTTGGCTGTGGTGCATGTGGGTCGTGTCTCAGCGCCGGCGTTGGCTGGGCTACACCTCACACAGGGGATTGAAAAATGACTGTAATTTGTCCTGCCATGGTTGGTGGCCTTAAGCATTTCAGATGTCACATATTGTTATGTAAATGCTCTTAGAAACGGAATGCTTTGGAACAGAGAAATTGTTTCAGTTAAAGATATATTTTTGGTGATTGCCAACATCTGGTTATTAAGGAGGTTGGAGCAAGTTAACTTCTTTTTCTTCAAATTGTCTGCTGAAAGTTGTCTCTGGACCTGAAGGCTTAGTGTTGTTTCTTGTTTTTTTCTTCTTTTTTTTAGTGCAGTTTGCTTAGTTGTTCTAGTTGCTGTCTTCGCCATGATAGGAATCTGGGATGCTTCTCAGGTTTGGTGATTGCCAACATCTGGTTATTAAGGAGGTTGGAGCAAGTTAACTTCTTTTTCTTCAAATTGTCTGCTGAAAGTTGTCTCTGGACCTGAAGGCTTAGTGTTGTTTCTTGTTTTTTTCTTCTTTTTTTTAGTGCAGTTTGCTTAGTTGTTCTAGTTGCTGTCTTCGCCATGATAGGAATCTGGGATGCTTCTCAGGACAATGATTTAGTGCAGTTTGCTTAGTTTTTCTAGTTGCTGTCTTTGCCGTGATAGGAATCTGGGATGCTTCTCAGGACAATGATTTTGAGAATGCTTGTTTAAATTTCACTGCCAGTCACCTACATTTACCAAATAATGTCTCACTAAGGAACAAAGGAGAGGAATTTGTAGCAGTAATTTCTAAAAACTCAATAATGTTCTTTATTTCAGAAGATTATTTTGGGGGTTAGGTATATTTTTTGAGGGAAAGAAGGAAGAAACCCATTGTCCTGTAGCTCTACAAATGCCAACACAGAAAGGCTTTTCATGCTGCATGTGATATTTAAAAACCTGAACAACACTGGCAAAAGATTTTCAGCTGTTAAGAAACTGAGAAATCTGGAAAATCAGAAAACCTATCAGAGTAGAATTCTGTCATAAAATTGGAAGTAGATTTTCTAATACCTCTCATAGAGCAGCAGGATCTTTCTGAGAAGGGGTCAGGAAGGCTTGGCACAGGGAGTAAGGGAAGGTGATATCTCTCTCTCTCTCTGCCCTCACTAAAATCCCATTCAACAGCTCATCTGCTCCCACTGGGGGTATCCCCATGGATGGGAGCTGGCAGCACAGCCCCCCTGTCCTCCTGCTCTGTTCTGGTGGGTGATGTGTGCCCTGCACCAGTTCCCCCAGTTTCTGATGAACCCTTTGTTCCATTAAGCCAGAAATCATGTCCTTTCCAGACAATTTTGCTGATCTCATCAGTCAGTCTTTGGGCTAAGTTTTCAGGGATATTTAAGACAGGCACTTTGGCCATTCCATCACATTGGGGCAGTTCTCACCTCAGAGAAATAAGATGTTCTAAAAACTAATACCAAAAATGATGCCACAGTCAGGTTATTTTGTAAAAGTCTAGTCCATTGTTTTGTTTGAGTGTTTTGTGAAGTTTAATAAGAAAAATAATAGTAATTTAATAAGCAAAACAATATTGCCACTACTGGAAGAAGACACTGTGTTTCCAGCAGATTGCCTGACTAACCTTTGGGCAAGAATGGTGTCCCATCAAAATTATCCAGTAGTTGCTAAGATTCTTGTTTAGGGTTAGTCCAGGTATTTGAACATGGCAATGATGGGAGCAAGTTTAGAATGCCCTGCATGGAGATTTCTGTTGGAATGTCTCAGCTACCAAGTGAATCCCACATAGAAGGAATGTGGATTTTTCATCTCTACTTGTTTACAAATAAATTCTTCAATTTGAGCATACACTCCAATAAGCAGTGAGGTAACATAGGTTACTGTCACTTTCATGATGTCATTAACATCACATCTAATACAAAGTCATATAGTATAGAAGAAAATACCAGCCATGTGTGGTACAGTTTTTGAATTGGACAGTACTTTTGTGGTTAGCATTTGCAAAATGAGTAAATACTTTCTGACTAGTAAGTAACTTAAATTTGCCTTAATTTAAGAGGCCACATGTGGGTGCTCTGTGTGTGTGTGTGTGTGGTATGTAGATTTTTATAGTTAAGTTAGTACAGTGACTCAGCAGAAGGAATTAAATTTCCATGTGTAATATATGTATATTCTCATGTAATTGTACTGCTTATTTTCAGCATCCTTAGGCAGTAAGTTAGATGTGTAAGTGTTGAGAACTCTGGTTATAAGTCAATATAGAAGCTTTGCACTGCAGGCAGGGTCAGCAGTGTTCCAGCTGAACTGGTTTCAAGAGTTCAGGTCAGCACTCTTACATTCTTCTGCAGGGTGGTTTGACAGGTTGGATGAACCTCAATACCTTCATGGCCTGTCCTAAAAGCTGATTTCAGAGGGAGCCACACATTGCAGCATTCAGAAGTCACATCTTTTCCTTGCTCTGATGGCTTTCAGCTGTCTGAGATCAACCCTTGGTCATCTAGGGCTCAGGCTGGCAGTCTAACACTTAATGACTGCCATGATGTGACTCTACAGAAGTTTTCAATTACTAAGCCCTGCCTTAATTCAGGTAGTTTTAGTTCAGCTATTAATCAGCTTTAATTTTCTCCATCCACCTATGCTTTCTAACAAGGCCCTGCTTTCTGATGCACAACACAAACTGCCCAATTCCATAGCTCCTGGATCAGTGCAGGTGTGGTATGTGTCTCTGTTGCACTGATCCACAACTGGATTAATCAAGGTTTATTCTGATATAATTTCCTTGGCCTAACGTGTCAGATCTCATGCTAGTAACTTCAATCAGATGGTAGTACAGTTTAGAATTTCTTTGTGGGACTTTGTTCTGTGCTCACTCGTTAGGCACTCTGACCTATCAAAGAGGCAAAAAGGAATTTTCATCAGAAAAAAATCCTTAATCAGTGTAAATTATAAGAATGTGGTTTTCAGTCACGGTGGGAGCAGGAGTCAAGGAAAATTACAGAGATAATAAAGAGATCACAGAGAATGAATCAGCTTAGAGAAGGAAGCAAACATCCTGGAATATCATTTGTTGATAAGAAAAATGCAAAAAGCTTGGAATGCTCTTTTGCAATTAATTTAGTAGCCATTTCTCATTTTTCACTCCAGGAAGGAGCTCAGACTTACAGCCAAGCAAACAGTTTCATACTAAAGTATTTTCCTTCAGGGAAAAAAAACATTTTTATAATGGCAGACATAATTATAAATGGACATTAAAATCCACTAGTGTTTAGTCAGAAAACCAGTGCTTTTCAAGAAAGACCCTACATGTAATTGTGAAATACAAAGCTGAAGTTTGAAATTACCTCTTTTTTTTCTTTTATTTCATTAACCTTAGAAAGCTTATTACTGAAAAATATCGTCGTGGATTTGAAATCACCTCCTTCACATTTACCTGTTTATATTACATTGTTTTGGCAATGAAATTGAACTATTTAAATTTGGAAATCAGCTGTAAAGCTAAGAGCATGTGTCTGTTAGACTAGTGTGACCTGCTGATGCTCTTCTCAGCAGCTCTGCCTCCTGATCCCTGCTCTCCAAGAGAAACCTTCCCATAGTCTCCCTGGAACCTCTAATTGTTCTTGGTCATTGCTGCCCATTTGATACTGACTGAGACCTTTTCTTAGAAACTATTTATTTACTGACCAAGTTAGGAAATGGCAAAGAGTCTCAGGCTGTAAGACAATCCAGATCTTGTGGTCCTAAGGCAAAACAAGTCAGTTTGGTTCCTATTAAAGCTGTTTTCTGCTGTGCCTCCCCTTTACTGGGACCCAGCAAACATGGCCCACTTTGCTAGCTCTGAGGGAAATTGTTAAGTGTAGCTGCATGAAAAGCCCTTGTTTTCTTATAAATCAAAGAACAGCACACATGCTTTAAAATGCTTCATTTAAAAATGAAATTACTGCTCATGAGAAACACAGCACTACCTCAGTAATTAATGGATCCTTTACTTGCAAGTGAGGCATTTCACTAATTCCACGAGATAGCGTCTTGTTTATTAGCTCATGGAAAATACTTCATTTTTAGCATCTGTGGCATCATTTCTAATGCCTTCAAATACTAGAACGTGCAGCTTGCTCATAACCACATATATGTATAATTCATTTATGTGCCATAAAACCCCAGTGACACTGAAATGAGGGAGTAAAGCTTCGTTTGTGGGAGGATACTGAACACTGAAAATTAAAGAGCATGGCAAGCTTAGCCCCAGCACTGTGCTGCAGGAGAAGGGGGAACTAGAGATGGTCACATGTAGCATGGGAGGAACACAGTGATCAGATAAAGGAGGAGGTTGCTGTGGAGCTGTGAGCTTAGGGGGCTCCCTGGGAGTTGCACAGCAAGATTGGTGACTTGCTTGAGGAACAAAGCAGTTACTGTTTTAAACTGACTCTATCCCTTTCATACATGCTTTCTTGGGATGTCTTCCATGTTGGGAAGATTTGAGCCTACTGCTCCTGTGATCTTGCAGCTTCTCTCTGGGTACTAGATAGTGTTTTACACAAAAACGTTTTTAAATTATAAAAGCACCCACAAGACATCAATGTGAAAGCATTCACCTCTGTCTTTCTGGGATTATCTATTTTATTGCCAAACTGCCTACTAAAGATGTAAGAAATGTCCTAATAAAGCAGGACCTGCTAGTAAAGATACTCCTCTGGCAGATTTGGGATGGAGTTGAAATTCCATCCATTGCCAAATGAAAAGACAAAGTAGCAGGTTTTTTTCTCTTTGGCAAACTATCCCATTTTGATGCCTGCAGTTTCTTTTGGTCTCTGCAGCAACTAGTGTGTCAGCATTTTTGAGGTTCATTCACCAAATAGTAAAACAAGATGAGTGTGAAGCTCCATCTTTATTCTGCTGTCAGAAAATCCCAGTGTCACTATATCTGGCAGGATAGCAGTAGTAGACAGCAGTATTAGTAAAACTAATGAGAAGCTCTTCTGTTCCAGCATCATTTGCCTCCAGTTCTTCAAAGTTTAGTGTGTGATGACTTTGTCTTCACATTTCCCCTCTGCTCCTTTCAGTTCTGGTGAAGCTCCCAGAGAAGCTTTCAGTCTGTATCCCTACTTCTGATATGTTCTAGGAAATCAAAGGGTAGCAATGCCCTTTTTTAGTCTTTGAGAAGAAGAATAGGAAAACCTAACCCTAAATAAAATTGTGAAACTGGGGGGAGGGTGGAGGAGAAGTAACAGAGGCTATGCAAAAACTGTTCCCCTTATTAAATATTTTGAAGTGCAACATTCTGATTCAAAATAAAAAGCAGCTTTATTTTCCAACACTTACTCTGAATTTAAGAAAGAAGGATGATTAGTATAAGCTACAACATCTACTACAGTGATTACGGGTTTTTCCCAGTACATTTCCTTAGGCTCACAGAGACTTCCTCTTACTTTGTGCTGTGTATCTGTGCAGTTGTTAGAACAAAAAAAATGTGTTTTGCCAGTGTGTAGTGATTTATGTCTTCCAGCTTTGTTCTCTGCAGCAATGTCCTCAATTAATTTTCCAAAGAGGATAATGTAACTTGTTCATGGCAGAAAAATGTTGAAACTGGAAAGACAAGAACCTGGAATTAGAGAACATCCTAAAAAGTTGAAACTGCCTCATACAAGGGTTTCAGTTCTATGTTTGCAACAGTGAAAATTGTGTTGTTAGTGTGTTGAAAGGTTTTACTTTGTCAGTCTTTGGTTTAAATCAGGTTGTAGTTGCATCTCTTCTATTAGTTGTTTCATGAACACTTCATGTAAAAGGTTTCATGTAAAAGATGATTTCCAACAGGAAATCTGGAAAATGTGTAGGACAGTGAAGGTGACCCTACCAGCAGTCAGGGAACTTTTGTTCCTCAGCTGCTTTTTTTATTTGTGATGAAGAGGTAATGGTGAACTGTAACCATGATTCTTATTGCAGCGAATTAAATCCTGGTTGTAATGCCCATTTGTTACCCTGAATCCATCACTCCATACACTGAATCTGCCTTGGGTTATGTATGTTACCCTGTGTGGGAGCTGTGTGTGGCTGAGGGCCATAGATATTCAGCTGCTATGAAGTTACTCAGCTAAGGTTTGTGCAGTCAAGAACTGTCTTTTTATGTCATTGATAGATTAGTCAACCCAATCCTTTTGAAAGATGAGGATAGAAAAATGATAATGAAGACAGATGTAGTCCTCCCAGGATATTATAAAGGTGGAATCTAAACTAGTGAAGTGTTTGTCTTAATATAGTTACAAAAATTGATTATAAGGCTTAAGTAAAGGAGCCAAATCCATGAAAGTCAGATGTATAATATCTGGTGAGGAAACGGTTTCATATTTGCAGAAAATAATTTCAGGAAATGATTGCCACATATGATGTTATTTAGATACAGATTTTCTTATTAAATCAAGATTTCTCACTTGTCTGAATTTTCCTTAGCACAGTAAAATTACAGAATAAATTCCCCAAATTTGTTGTTCTTTTTAAATTCCTCCAGGTAGTGTGTTAACATATTAACACTCCTGGGTGAAGAAATTCAGATTTCAGTAATGTGGTTATTTGAAGACCTTGTATTGGTTTACAAGGAGCATAAGATTTATCTGACTGCCAAGACAATTTTGTAATCCAGAGTGTAAAAGGAGCTGTGGCAAGATGGATCCTTGTGTGATGCCTTCAGTCTCTTCCCATGCTCAAGGCATATCTGTTTTCTGCTTACAGCTTCAGAGAAAGGAAAAGGGGTGATAAGCCAAGCAAATTATCCTTTGGAAAATTACAGACTGATGGAAAGAAAAGCTCAAGAGCAAAACACAGTTCTTGGTGGTTTACACTTTGTCCTTCTGCTGAAGGCTGTTACAAAACACGTTTGACTCCACTGGTAAGATTCTGTCCCAGGAGTCAACAAATGTGACTGAAGTCAAGGACAGCAAATAGAGGAAATATTCTCTGAAAAATCTTATCAAAGTGTGAAGAATTAACACTTCTTCAAACTTCAGGAATAGCAGAAGGGGTTTTTATTTGACATCACTATCATAATACAAGACCATAGGCATTGGAAATAAGATAAAATCAGCTGATATTTTTTGTAGTGCAAGTCCTGCTTGGGACTGTTACACTCAGGCCTGATTCTGTCACTTCATCTTAGTACTGACCGTGTTTAATGATAGAGTTGTGCAGATATGTCTCATTTTAGTGATGGGTACATTTTTTCAGCATTGTATTTATCAAGTGGTTGCATATTTAGAATTCAAAATAGGTTTCTGTCTGGACATGACTGAGCATTATATGTAAAAGGAAGACTGAGGTGGGTGAAGGAACCTGTTCAACATTACAACCAGCTGCACTTAGTAATGAAAAATTTATCAGCCCCTATTTATCTTCCCTGTATATCCACAGATCACCAAGAGAAGGAAGAAAAAAGGTTCTCCTTTCTGACATATATTCTCTTGAAAGCATTATTAGCTGAATAGCAATGTTTAATAGTAATTGAGAGTACTATGTTTTAATGTACTGTGGTGGGTTGACCTTGGGTGGCTGCCAGACCCTCACTCAGCTGCACTCTCCTTCCTCCTTCTCAAGAGTATAGGGGGAGAAAGTAAGATAGAAAAAGCTCTGGGATTGAGATGAAGACAGAGACATTGCTTACCAATTACAATCCTGGGCAAAACAGGCTGACTTGAAAAATTAATTTAGTTTATTGCCTACTGAAGTGCAATTAGATGGTTAGTAACAGAGAAAGAACACAAAACACCTTCCCCAACTCCTCCACCATCTCCCTGCAGGAGTGGCACAGGGCTATTAGGAACTGAAGGTTGTGGCTGTGGGGCCTACATCTTCAGTAAAGTTTTTTGTGTATTTTTGTATCATCTCGTGAAACTCCTTCCATGTTGTTCACAATTGTGTGCTCCTACCTCAGTCACCTGGAATGGTTTATTTCTTACATGCAACAGGTACAAGAGAAACATGGAATGTTTTGAGCTAATCAGACTGTCAAAACCAAAGTAAAGGTGCACTGCAATGTAAATAACAAGCTCTCTGAAAGCTGCCAGTGTAGACCAGGTTTTGCATATTTTGCTCTGCAGATATAATACATAGAAAAATACCTGGGTAAAGGTCTGACCCTACTGAAACAAATGGCAGACTCTGATTTAAATGGAGCTGAGTTATCACAGAATCATTAGCATTGGAAGGGACGTCTGGAGATCATCTAGTCCAACCTCTCTGCCAAGGCAGGGTCACCTAGAGCAGGTCACACAGGAATGCATCCAGGTGGGTTTGGAATGTCTCCATAGCAGGAGACCCCATGACCTCCCTGGGCAACCTGTTCCAGTTTGCTGCCAGCCTCAATGGAAAGAAGTTCTTCCTCCTGTTGAGGTGGAACTTCTTGTGGTTTAGTTTATGGCTATTACTCCTCGTCCTGTCACTGGGTACCACTGGTAAGAATGTGGCACCATCCTCTTGACACCTGCCTTTGAGATGTTTATATGTAATGATGAGATCCTCTCTCAGTCTTCTCTAGACTAAACGGGCCCAGCTCTCTCAGTCTCTCACACATTATTATTATTCCATAGCAAACTTTTATCATCAGTGTGGTTTTATCCATGTCGCTTGTGTGCATGTATACATATTTATGATTTTCTCAAGTGATTCTGACTTAAACACATACCAGCTCAGCCCTGTGGGTTTTGGTCATTGACCTCAATAGATCAGTTATATTTCTGACATGAAAGTTCTTGTTGGAATTGCAAAGCAGCTTAGGCTAGCAACTTGGTAATAACTATTATTCCTAGATAATAGTACTCCTAAATTGAAAATATTGCTGCAAAAGAACCTATTGTGTGCTCTCATATTTAGCTCTTGAAACAGCTTGGGTTGATTCTGATAGTGGAAATAGCCATTTCAACTGCCAAATGAATGTAAAATTGCAGGAATTACATAATGTGTGTAATTGGTAGGCCACTGTTGTGTAGTTCCAGTTTTATTTAGTGTAATCATTGAAACTGTCTTTGTCCTACTGTGTCATTTATCTTGAAGGGTTTAGAATCTGAAATTTGCACTATCTACACTGATGATTTATCTTAGCTGAAATGTGACAGTCTCTGGATGAACTGTTAAAAGCACCATAACAATACTACATTTTTTTTGACATAACAAGTGGTAATGTATCCAACCAACAGCACCATAACAATACTACATTATTTTTGGCATAACAAGTGGTAATGTATCCAACCAAAAGTGCAGGGGAGCTCAGAACCATTGGCACATTTGACAAAGTTGTAAAAAGATCGAGTAAGGAAAGTCAATACTTTTTTCATAACACCATGACATTCTCAACAGACCTGTTGTCACTATTGGAAATGTGCATCAAGCCAACAATGCAGTACCTATGGATTCTCTCACCTCTGTGTACATTGAGGTATTGAGATTTGACCCAATGGGTAGAATACCACCAGCATAATTCTTTCACCCACTCCAATCACCATAGAAACTTCTGCTGTGTTTTGTTTTCCATCTAAGTGATGAGATCTATTGCTTCATTTCAGAGGGTCGGCAGAATTGCAGGACGAGAAAGTAGTGCTTCAAGTGTTAGCTTTTTGTTAATGTACTAAAACTAATTGTAGGATTGGCCTACCAAAAATTTCTATAGAAAAAAATCCTGCCAATATGTGGTTTCTAAAATTTAAAAAAAAAAAAAAAAGGAAAATCCCCAAAACCTTGTGAAAAGTCTTTTCCAATCCTGCCATGCTTTGCCTCCCTTTGACTAAGCATCTGGCATACTTTATAAGATGTTAGTTTTGGTACAGTTTCACTTCTGATAATTATTACCAACCTCCTTAACCAATGTGAAGAGTGCCTTCCTTCCCCCTTCCCTCTGTTCTTGTGACGAGACTAACCTCAGCTGTGCAGGGGTTGGTGGCATTTGCATGTGGAAATGCACTAATATGGATGTTTTTCTTTGTGTGTGCATCCTTGCAGTGTTGTATACCAGGATGGATTTTATGGTGCAGACATTTATGTAAGTATTCATTGATGTGCATGCTGTCCTTGTACATTACCAGAGTCATTCTTTTTACAAGTTTCCTGCCTAGCTTGACTCTGTTTTGTCTATTTACCATCCCTTGCCTGTCAGAAAGAATTGAGAAGAATATCTCTCACATTGGAAGACCTTTCTGTTCATTACATCTATCATTGTTCAGTGGAGCTGAATTAACTCTTCAATCAAATGCTGAACGAATGCAAAAAGATGTGGAGTGAGTGTGTGTGTGTGTGTGTGTGTGTGTGTGTGTGTGTGTGTGTGTGTGTGTGTGTGTGTGTGTGTGTGTGTGTGTGTGTGTGTGTGTGTGTGTGTGTGTGTGTGTGTGTGTGTGTGTGTGTGTGTGTGTAAGGGCAACTCCCTTCGTAATTGAAGTGCAAAGGAGAAATAAAGCAAAGCAGAAACATTCTTCTGCAAGTCCCCAAAAGCCCTTTTGAAAATAAAATCAAATCAAGGCAAGCTGAGTATTATTAATACTTGAAGTATGAAAATACTTTATGGAGAGAGATAGGTTTCCCAAATCCAGCCAACACTGAGTATGTGTAGGTGCCATGATGATAGCAGAGCTTATTGACATAGTAAGTCTAAGATATGGCTGTGTATTGTCTGTAATCTGAGTAGATTTCCAGCTGCACTTTTAAAATCCACTTAATTCAGTTTAAAAAGAATGGGTAGAGACTGCTCATGATATAAGAACTGGTTTATTTGTTAGGAAGGATTTATAGTCCTAGATCCATCGTTATCCACTCACCTAATTGTTCACCGATTTCCTTTTAAATAGTATTTTTATAAGTTTCTTCCCACTACTGAACTCTTTACCTTGAATGTATACAAAGAAGCGACTTATGTCTGAGTGTGCAAGAGGTTTCAGGTGGTTGAGGCTGAATTTCCCTCTTCTAAAATAATTAATTCTTATACCTTAATGTGTAGATGCAAAATATTTTTTTGCTACTAAGTAATTTGTTGTTATTTTAATAAAGCAATCTGGTCCTAAGTTACAGGTATCATCTTTGTTTCACCACACAACTTTCTCTAACCTACTTGTACTGTCCCTGTTGTGATGCAGCAAGATGGATGAGTTGAAATTTGTATGAATGTTAAAAATTAAACAGGGAATGTTAGAAAACATCCCTTGTGTTCATTATCAGCAATCTTCTAGAACTATTTCCAAGGGAGGAGATTTTTAAAATAAGTTTTATATAAAGAGGGAAAACGTCTTCTAGAACTCTTTCCAAGGGAGGAGATTTTTTAAATAAGTTTTATATAAAGAGGGAAAACAGTTTGAATTTATGGATGAAGTAGGTTTTGCTCTTCTGATGGAGGTAGAAAGGCTGATGCTTACCTGAAAATTCATTTGTGCAAATAAAAACCATATTTAAAATAAATGAGCAAGGGTTAAAATTCTCTCTATGCACTTGTGTACTTAGTGTTATTATCAGTCCCATATTCTTTACAACATTTGGCCAAAGCCTTGCTCAAGTGAAATGTGCTGCACATTGCTGCTCAGTTTTGGAGCTATGTAGGGTACATGGTACAATTTGAAATTTCTTCAAGTGTGTTTTCCAATTTTCATGTTCCTTCAAACTGTCAGAAGAATTTTACATCCATTTTGCCCAGTTTATCACCCCAAAAATCCGAAAGGCAACATGACATCTCTCTCAGGTTGGCTTAATGTGCTAGTAGAGGTGGGAACTAAATATTAATGGAGCAGTTTGTGGGTTTGAATCCACTGCTGCTGAAAACCAGGGATAACTCTTTGGGTGACTGACAATACTGGGTCTAGGTGGTCTCACACCCTCTCACAGAACTTTGTTTTGTTTCAAATGGTATGTGATTTCAATGAGGAAGATACCAAAGAAATGGCTAATTTCTAGTATAGCCTCAGTTTTGTTGTCTGCAATAGTTCTGTGCATTAGAAAACAGAATAACTCTACTCACACATTGGTTTTCACTCTGCTGCATCTTCATATTTCTGATTGCATTTCTTAGTTCCTGTAGTGCAACAGAATGTTTACCTGTACAGCAGTTGACAGAATTAAAACACTCTTCTGGAAGTGTTTAAATTTTTATAGTACACAAAGCTTCTTATTTTATAGTTAATTTTTCTTCACATTTGTGCTTTCTTGCATATAAAACATTTGCAGGGGAGGGAGAGAGAGATGGCATAAATCAACTGAAACTTTACAATCCACAGTGTATTAGTTCTTACCGTACTACTTTGCAGCAGACAAAGTTATTTATGAAATCCCAGTTGTTTATAGCACAGTTCTACTCAGAATTTCATTTTAAGTGCAAAGCTGAAGCTTTATGAAAGGACAAATGCTCTGTGGAAAAAAAAAAAAAAAAGGAGAAAAAAATTTAAACAATGTAGGGTTTAATAGTAGATTGGAGAGAAAGGAACCTTGAAAATACCATAGAAAGCAAAACAAAAAGCACACAGTACTCAAAAATCAGATCAAAAATATGCATTAATGAATATAACAAAGTGAGTTTCATTCTGCTCTGATGACACTGAGAACCAAAAGCAATATGGATTGTGCTATTCTTTGCATAACTAGCTATGAACATAGCATTTGGTGGCTTGATTTAGTGGAAAGGAAAGAGGGAGGACACAAAAAGATTCTGGTTGGGTAAAAACTGCAGGGTGAACCAGGAACAACAAAGAGCCAGGGTTGTTAATACGGCTCAGTGGAAGAGAATAGAAATATTAAAATAGGTGGAAAGTACAGTTTGAGGTGAAAACTCAACAGCCATGATTCTAGAGGTAATATAATATATTCTGTATTTCATATCATTCTATATGGAATGTAATAATGTTTCTGAAATAGCTGAGCTATTGGATTCCCTTTTAAATGTGCCTCTGAGTAGGAAAAATAAAGGAGATTATTAGGAAGTAAGGAAGACCTTTTAAAATTAAGTATTGATTCACTAAGAGAAAAAGTCATTAAAAGAGAATTAAAGTTGCCTGCCAGCAAATATAGAAGTTCCTAGATGAAGATTGACACCTGTGAAAATAAGAAAATATACTCCACAAAACGAAGCAAAAATAGTAACAGACTCTGAAATATGCAGTTAGAATAATAGCTCCACACTTTAGCTCTGCTTTGTCTTAAATCTGTTGAGGTTTTTTTTACCAGTCATGAAGAACATTTTCAGAATATGTCAGTCTTCAATCCACACCTAAAATGTGAGAAGGCAAGAAACACGAGAACCTTGTGAACTCTGTCCTCACCAGCTTCAGCAGTCCATGGGTAATGTGGTTTGGCCATGGCCATTAGTCAGCCTTGCTGTTCCCAGCAGGATTTTCTGAGCTGTTCTCAGGATTCTGGCCCTGTGATACTGCAGCTGGTCAAAGTCCACCTTAAAATGTCCACATATAGTCTTGAGATGTTTGGTTTTGTGAGCTGCTGAGCAAAGAATAAAGCAGAGTTTTGTGGTCAGGGGTGTGGAATGAGACTTACCAATAGCTGCTGCCATCACCTTTGGCTCAAAGCTAGGCTGGCATGGAATATGGAGCCACATATTTGTTTCCCAAGGGAAAAGCAGATGGAATTATCTAAGCAACATCCCTTTGACCTAGGCAGGAGTCCATTGATGCCATCAGATGCCCTGGAAGGCACTGTTGTGATGGGAAAAGCAAACATATGCAGATAGCACTCAAGTTTTTCTTTCAAGTACCAAAGATATTTTATGTTTTGCAAGTGGCAGGATGTGCCATTTCCTGTGACTCACAGAAAAAGAACTAGAGAAGTAGAGAAACGACTTTTCCAAAGGCAAAACAGTCTCCAGGGAGCAGTGGGTTGTTCCTTCTAGTGCTTTAAGTGCTGGAACACTCCATGATACCTTGTCAAAAGTTTGGATAACTAATGATGAAAAGTCTTTTAATCTCTGCTCTTTATAAGTGATATAAACAGTACATTAAAAAAAAAATGTTAGACCAGTTCTGGTGATTGTATTTGGTTGAAATTAATGCAGGTGGTGTCTGTTTTGGATATATTATCAAGAGCTTTTGTAAGGCAACAGATGCCTCTGGGAACTTGATGTAGAAATACCACGAGCCTTTCACAAAGGGCTGTTCTAGAGTTTAAGCCAGCACAAAGAGGTAGTGGATAGTTTATTTTTAATTTTCCCAGTCAAAGTTTTACTCCATGAGCAGAACAAATGCTGTTTAAACCTCAATAGCACATGAATGGAGGACTGAGGTGAATGTATTCTGCAGCTCTGGGTATTCTTCATGTCACTTTTAGTACCATTCCTTGACTTGTAGCTAACAAGGCAGGTATAATTCTCAGGACTACAAGAGGTTTGGAACCTTGATTAATTTATGTTCACAAAATACTTGGAGATCCTTAAGTGAAAGGAAGTTCAGGCTGTAAAAATTAAGGAAAATTGATCCTCAACAGTCATATAAAATACTTAATATGTTGCTAATAAGCAAACATAACAAAAATTGCTTATCATTTAGAGTCTGTTAGTTCACATGTCTACAATAAGCACTGACAGTGCATGCATTACATTCACATGAAAAAAAGCAATTTAGGTATTTCAGGAGGAGGTGCACACAGGTTTGTGTGGGTTTGTAAAATCTCTAGCTGTCTGTTTGTATTAGTTGTTTCTGTGGAAATGAGTCTTCCTGCAGATGTACAAACTTCCGTTAAAAATTCAGTTGCATTTCATTTTCTGTTCATTTCCATTTTATCTAAAATGAGTGTGATTTCTCTCTAAAATTGATCAAGATTTCTCTGTAACAATTGGCTCCTGCTCTTTGACAGATCCCAAATGCTCTTTTTTTCTGTTTGTCTGAGCCATGGAGATGTACAAAACATTGAGAGGAAAATTCAAATGAGTTGCTCTGGGGAATTTGCCTAAATTCCTTCCTTACATCTTTCTTTCCATCCTTGTTTCCTCACTCATTCAAATCATTCCATTTCTGTTTCTTTATAGAGCAGTGTTGCAAGAGCCTGTGCAAGGCAATAAGTTCCCACAGGTATGGCACACTGACTGATGGAAAAACCTCCTTGCACTGAATGGAGCCTCATGTAAAACCATACTAATACCCAAAGAATTATGGGAGAAAATAGATTCTGTGTGTATAAGTGACAAAAATTGTCCACCAGTTGCATCTTATGTTCCAGACTCTGTCACAGAGTCATAGGTAGTGACTTTGTAGTGTAGTGACACTATTCTTAATTTCTAAAACTACTTAAGCTGCTGTAACTGACTTTTAGCATTGTTTTGCAAGTAGCAAATATGGGAGCACAGATAAGGCAGTACATATTTTTTCATTATGTTATCTGAATTTATTATTTCAGCTGAATTTTCAAAACAATTTAAAGCATAACAGTCAGGTCCTTTCTGTCTGAATATACAGACTGGGGGGGGAGGGAACATTCCTAAAATATTTCTAATACATAGGAACTGAAAAGTGTTATTTATTGTTATGTAATTATTACATAATTTAGTTCTAAATATTTTTTTTTGCAATATAGTCTAAGGCATGAAGATAAATATTTCATGTTACTCAAGAGATGTATATGTGGTGAAGATTGCTAGTGTGTTCTTCAGCCAAATTCAAAATTAGAGAAAAATTGTAAAGTAGAACTTGTCACAGAAGTTGAGCTCAGGGCTTTAAATCAGATTCCCATTCCCAATGTAAAGTGTACCTCAAGTACAATTACTTGCAGTAATAAATCACCTGAAGTAACTGTGGTAAAAAAAAAAAAAAAAAGAAAACTTAGTATGACACCAAAATTACAGAACACAAACCCCATAAAAATCATTTGCTTAAGAATGTTTTTATGTGTAATTTATGATAGCTTATTTTAAAATAATGAATTCATGACATGGGCTGGTAGGGAATTTTTCCAAATACATCCTGCATGTAAGTTCTCCAAAGAATTCAGGCAAATTCAATAACTTCAATCTCTTTTTATTTGTCTTGCTTTACATTCATTCTTTCCAGGGCTCTCACAAATGTCAGCCTGATTGTCATTTCCAAAACATCTTCATAAAGTTCAGAGTTGAGCTTCATTGTTGAGCACAAATTCTTCGATGGAAGTAAGGCAAAATACAAGCATCAAAGGAATGTAGCTTTTATGTTTAGGGAGTGAGGAAGGGTTTGTCATCACAGCCTGACTGATTTTTGGTGCTAGTTAAATAAAGAACACCAATCCTCACAGAGCCACCAGCCACAGATTTCAGAGCAGCCTGTGTCAGCCTCATCTGATTCATGGGGTCTGTGCTTGGTTCCAGACCGTGGTGGGAGCTGTGATGTGCATAGTTGGGTTGACATGGAGTGCCTTTCAGTTTTCAGTCAGAGATTCTAGGAATGGACAGCAGGACAAGCCAAGGAGTCCTACACATGGTGCACAGAATCAGGTCATACTGCAGGTTGACTTGCAGTCTGCCACACATTGTCAGGACTGGACCATGGAAACGACTTTAACATCTTCTTCATGCTTTTAGCATTTGTGCTCCCTCATATCAGCACTCAGGGGAAAAAACCAAATGGTGCTCTATTTAGTCCTCCAAAACCAGGGGGGAGAAGAGATAAATTTGTCTCATCTCTCACCTTTCTCCCTGTGGCAGAGGCCAGACCAAGTGTGCAGCTTGCATCATCTCTTCTCAGCCTTGCTGTTTATTGGCTCTGTTTGCACTGGGTGACATGATTTGACATCTGAAGGCCTAGATCAACATACCTGCAAGCAATATGTGCCTCTTATACATTTTTGACAGTAATAGCCTTCTATTGGTTTATAAAAATCCAATGATCCAAAATGAGAAAGTATTTTCTCTCCCAGGCTCTGTGTGTGCACACAGAGAAGCAGATTAGAGCAAAGCAGAGAGCACGTAGGATCTTAGGTAAACCTCATCCCTGCCTGATTCCTGGGGCTGTGGGACACAATTGCTGCTGGCAGGGAGCTGACCAGGAGCAGGGAGGGAAATGTCCTGTTCTCTGTGTGAGCACTTGAAAAAAAAAATCAGGAAGAATGTTCCTCAAGTCAGTTGACAATTCCAAGCCTGGAGTTTCTGATGAGCTGTCAGGATATGTTAAATGTCTGTTTATTCTTAGGGTGATGTGGCATTATCAGCTGAACGATTGATTTCCAACCCCAACCTGCTACAAATCTGCAAACCCACAAAGGGTTTACACATGCTAGGGATGAAAGTAATTCCACCCATCAATGTGGCAGAAGGGGAAATAGTTTGTAAACGTAGTTGAAATTGCTTTTCTGAAAAAGAGGGGATTTTTATTTGTAAAATCAAGCTAGAAAACCCACAAAAGTTGCTGCAGTAAAAATGCACTACTGTTACAGTAAAGGCTGACACATTGTGGCCTATTCTTCATGCTTGAGCATAACATCCTGCGTGAAGGCAACTTTCCAAAAACAAGGGAAAAATCAATCCATTAAAGCAGACACTTCAGCAAAAGAGTGGATTTTAGTCAAAGCTGAGCAAACTGATACTGTCTTATTCAGCTCTTTGTTAAGGTGGGGGTAGGAAGGCACTACAGCAACCCCCTGTCCCAGAGGGTGATGGGGGGAGGATTCTAATTGGGACGTAAATCGTGTTTGTGTTATCTGCAGAGCTTGGGCTGTGCCTGTTAATTGGCATGCTGAGATCATTTTGAAATGGTTGATATAACACCGTGGTCCATTGAACACGAAGCTCTGCTGTTTTCACAGTTTGATAATCAATGCATCACTGCACACAATTCCTTTCCAATGTGTGTTTGTTTGTCCTGTTTGCTTAATTGAACAGCTGGAATTACTGTTACATACAGCTGAATGTTAATTCATGGAAGAAGAGAGTTTTGCTTCTTCATTATGATTTTATGTATAAATTAGAAACCTATGTAACATTAAGTGTTAATTGACTGCACAAATTCATAGGTTTAATCAACCAGGCATAATAAATCATATTTTGTACCAAAAAAATAGTTCATTATTAGCTGAGTTTGTCTTTTAAGTTCAGCATTGCTTTATGGCTGTACATCCACCTCGTTCATAAGAACAATTGCTACTTGAAAACTTGGAGGAGAATATTGTCCTGTAAAGAAACTTACATTGATCAGTATTGTTCATTGGTTTCTCCTGATCTCTGGGACAAATCTTACAAAGTTTGTGGCGATAGATTTTGCTTAACTGAACTATTTCCTTAACGTTTCACTGAGTTATTTCCTATGCATTTAACCCCTTAACTGAATTGCAGCATGATGGTACTTTTTCAGTTGTGAAATTTTGCAAAATGTTATTTAAGGTGCTGTAGCAATCCAGTTAGAGCCTGAGTTTGTGTTTCAGGGTGGTTATGCTGCCTACCGGTATGCCCAGCCTGCCACTGCCACTGCAGCTGCCTACAGTGACAGGTAAGACCTTATTTCCTGCTCATAAATATCTGACCAGTGGAAGTTGAAGATGATCCTATAAATTTGCCTTGTTGAAGTCTCATAACTGTCTTGTTGCTCTGCAGATAATTGTGATATCTAAAGCAGGCTGTTTTATTATAATCCATGAATAGCCGTAAATTGAGAGATTTTAGGCCTTAATTGAGAATCAGGCATGAGATGTGCACATTCCCAAGCTGTAGATCATCCAGTTAATGTCTGTGACCCTTGTACAATGGAGATAAATATATGTACAGATTCATGATGGTCTGCTACTAAAGATCATTATTTGTCTTAGGAGTATTATTTCAGTTGATTTAGAACCTTGAACCTATCGAGTGCCCTCAATTCCCACTGACATTGTTTTAGTCAGCAGAAATTGAGAATGAACTGTGTCTCAGCTTGAACTATCAAATGCAAACCAGTATTTTTTCCATTTGCTTTCTTTTCAGGCATTTGATTTTTTTTTCAATACTGAAAAAAAAGAAATCAGTTCTTCTTCTTTTGCTCTGTATTTTTAGCCTCAAAATGTAAACCACATTTGGAGGAAATAATATCAGACATGAAGGATTATTAAAATCTGCACATGCAAAGACTTAACTTCTATCAACTAAGAGCGATGTCACGTAAATTAGTGTCTCTTCTTGAAAGATGAAAATTGGAACCCCTTGGAAGTCAATGTCTAAATTGCTGTTGACTTCAGTAGGAATAGGATTTTGTCAAATTGCATAAAATTAAGTCTTTGCAGTGTGTGCACATGATTTTGTAATGAGAAGGCAGAATATCCCATGTTTTCTTCATAAGCTCTACCCTTAACAAAATCTACTCTATCTTTAATGCTTCTCAAGTACTTGAAGAGTGTACACTTGTAAAGGGAGGATGCATATCGTGACAGACAGAGACATATACATAGTTTGTGTCACGATAGCAGTGAGAAGTAAGGTCACACTTTTCAATACCCGATACAAGAAAATTTTCCCTTGGAATCGTGGAGATCATTTCTTAAGCCTTGAATATGTGTCCAAAAAAATCTCTTTAGTTGCTAAATTAGACAATGTTATAAATGTTTCTGTTTCTTAAAGAACTCGAGAGATTAAGAAATTTTAGTGCACAATTTCTTAGACTGAAGTGCTGTTCATGGATTCTGTATTTTTAGACCCAAGTCCCATGGTATGAATGTTACAATGCTCTGCATGCATATTTGCCTTTCAAGTGCTTATTCTGGGTAATGAAGATATATTTTTTTAAAGTTATGTGAATAAAATAATTTGCATGTATGGCTGAGGCATGCTGTGTCAGACAGGTAAGCAAGCTACTTTCTATTAATTTTGGGTCAGTAATTCCAACCAGACGTGTGCTGTGTGCACTCTGTTGGCAGTGTATGATTTCTACTTAGGGTAACCTGCACAGTTGAAATGCTACTCAGTAGTTTCATTTCATTTCCACAAAGGTGTGTTAGCATGTTGCAGCTCGAGTATTTTTCTGTGAGCTTATAATGCAGATCAACTCCTGCTTCTAAAAACTTTCTAAACCAAAAGGACAAAACTCTAAATAACCTCCTGTGGTTAGTCAGGTTTTGCCAACTCTCGTTCAGGTGTCCCTGGAGCTTTTCCTAGGGTGTTTATTCCTCTGAGTAAATGGATTTCTGAAAGCCTATGCATTATCTAGAGAAACTGAACAATATCAAGATGACTTTTAAATGCTTTAATTATGAAGTGATGTACCTTCTCACAAAACAAATCAAGTGCTGTAAGATAAAATATCAGTTGGTCACATGTTCTGCTATGGGTAGAGAGTCAACATCAGAATTATGCTCACAAAAAAAAGTAAAGGAATTGTCTAGGAAGATAGTGCTCTTAAATGCTGTAAAGGAAGCTGGAGATGGCATCAGTAATAATGCAGTTGTTAAAATCCTTAATTATTTTTTGGAAAAAAATTGTCTAATTTTTAGATACACTTTGTGTATAATTAGAATTGTAATAACCTGTCTTTGCTTGCATAATTTTAAATATCTTAAATGAACTTTATCTCTTTTGGAATTTTTTTTTTTTAATTTAGCTTCTTGCTTTAAATGTGGTTAACCCTCATCTTCGATCTGCTTTCCCCAAATGAATATGGTTTCTTGTCTTAATTACAAATCTTGCAACTGAATTTCTTTATGAGCGAATCCCAAAACTAGCATAGAGAACAAAACAAATAACAATCTGCTCAAACCTTTCTTTGCATATGGGGAAGCTATGTGCAAACATGGATACCTCTGATTACTCACAACTAGAGTTTCTTTAATTTGATTAACTTTTAGTTCATTTTCAAATGAATTTAATTTAGCAACTTTTGTGAATTGCTAATATTGAAAGTACTGAAATATAGTTCAGTACAAGTGCTTGTATCTTTTCTTCTCAATGTAATAATCATCTGCTCTCCTCTGATGACAGTGAAATGCCATATTTCCTTATACACTTAACGTTCATTTGAGCCCCTATTTAATTTAATTATCCATGAACTATATTACTGTTTATATAAAAAACGATGCCCAGAGAAAATAAGTGAGGACCAGTGAGTATTTACTAGTGAAGCAGTGACAAATCATGGAAATACTACTTGATATTCATTAAAAAAGTAAGAAAAGCTTTATTTTTTTGATCACCACTGATATACATGATGAATGGCAATCTTCCATATTTGATATGCTTCTGAAGTCAGGAGATGGAAAGAGGAAATCTTTGGATCGGAGACATGTTTTGGTAAATTAAAAATAAAGGTTAACAGAAAGATTTGGGACACCAGAATCAATACACCAAGTCGATGGATAATGATCACTGTGAGAGGGCTCTATAGTGAAGAAATAAAATGGTATCCTTGTTTGTCACAGTTGGAGATATTGCTGGAAATAGGCAAGGAACAGATACAGAGGGGAGAATCAGGTGACAAGGAAATATCCTGAAATCAATCCATGCAAACCCCTAAGTATTTGTTAGGACAGATCATGTGCTCCTAAACCCAATTTCACAACAGAGGTAGACTTTGCAGATCTCTCCAGTCTTTTCTTCAACCAATGCAATTGCTGAATACATTTGAAAAAAAAAATGCAGAATTGAATCTCTATGCCCTGTGATCTGTCATCATCCTAAATTGCACTTAAAGGTTTGAAGGTCTTTGCAGAAGTGGATTCAAATAATCATGTTTAACTTGCCAAGGTTTAAAATATTTCTAAGTTTTCCAATTGTTATAACTGCTAAAAGGGGACCTACTGGTCTATGTAGTTCTTCACCATTCTGGAGTCATGTCTGCCAAACTCTTTAAACTTAGCATGCTTGGAAAAAATAATTGTAAGGATGTGCAAAAGAGACTAAATCAGATGTCAATAAAATGTATGTACAGCTTTGATTCATCTTCCATGCAATATTTTTAAAAATAGAAATAAAAAATAGCTGTTAGATTTCTGTCCAAGTCTGAAGGAAGAGCAAGTAGCAAAGTCATCAGGTTTTGTATTCCTGAGGTAGAACAAGTCAAAGCATGGCAGTGGGGCATATTGTCATTTTGTCATTGCATGTTCACTTGGTGTTGCTAGTATGTCTGTAATGCTGTACTGGATTTGACAGATCCATCACATAGCTCAGTGAATGGCTTGCTTGAATTAAGCCTATGGGCAGACTTATTCACCTGGATTGGCTATTGGTTTTGTGTTTTATGATTTGATTATTGCATCTTCGATCGGAGTAAGAGAAATGTTCCTTTCTTGCATATTAACTTTGTCAGTGATATTTATGAAAAGTGTATCTGGTAGTGTGATCAAGCAACCCCTGACAGCAGTGAGCCAACCTTGTGTGAAAGGCAGAGTCATTCCACTTGTTCTGCTTGCTCCCCCTGAGTGGTAACCATGTGTGTCTATATATGTATGGCTGTCTGTCCATATATATACACACATTGCCCATCCATCACGCACACACACATATCTACAGAGGCATTTTACTCTGAGCATAATTCCCTTCTCCTGATACAGTGTCCAACTTAACCTTCACTCCAAGCAATGGGAAGATTCCCATTGACTTCTTCGTTGTCTGGCTTAGATCCCTCATCACTGGAAGCTGACGTATTTTTTTTCCCCCGCTCTTTTTTTTTTTTTCCAAAGAGAAAATAAGGCATATTCCAAAATATTTTGCGCATAACACTTCGTAATATAAAATACCTTTTATTTCCCCCCCCTACTCTCAGTTTGTGTTACATGTTCTGTGGTTATACCTAGGATTTTAAATGAAATTTGAGAGAGGAGGTTTTGTTACGTGGAAATTATGTATCTTCCAGATCTGAAATCTTATTCCTCATATTCTAATAGTTTACATTTTTAACGTTTCTGTGAGGAGTATTCAGTTTTGTCAGTAGCAGTGTCTATGGAGATAGAGTTTAATATATTTTCCAGTTCTCTTTGGGCAAGAAATTGAGAGTAATACTTGATATTTGTGGTCAGATTATCCTAAAAGAGAATAGGTACAGATTTGATTTAACTGGAAATGTGCTCATTAAAAAATGAAAACCTCAAATGAAGAATAAAAAACACACAAACTATAAAATTTGAGCTTCTGTAGCTGAAGGGCATTTATATATATTGTAGACTATAAGATCTATTTTATGAATAAACAATGAAAGCCACTATAATTTTATTCAAATTATTTTCTCTTATTGAGGATCTCACTAGAGATATATACTAAAAATTAAGGTTTTGAGAGCATATAAAATATAATAGCATCTTCAGCCAGAATTTAATTTTCCATTAAATAATTTTATAGAAGCATAAATATTTTAAACTGTAGTGCTTCATTCATTTCATGATTGTACTTTCTAAGATTTAGGAGAAAAAGCTTCTCTACGGAGTTTTAATTTCTAAAGGAATCAGGTTGGCAGAGGAAAAGGATTAGAATATAGTGATAACTTTACTCTTCTACTCCCAGCTGGACCCTTCACACCTTTTTGAATTTTGCTGTACCAGTGGAATCTTGAGAAATGGGAAGGTTTGGGGAGCAACATGATCCATATGCAGGAATTGTATAGCCCTTATTCTAGGCCACTCAGATTTTGAAAATGAAAAGACACAGTTAGCATCTTGAGCAGGTACAGAAGTTGTGCTTAGCTTTTGTAACCTCAGTAATCAAGCATATATTTAAGGTTTGGTGTGGTGATGTTTGATTGGTCTAGCTTTTTTTCCTGGATATCCTGTGTGGTAGCTAAACTTGCTTGTTCCCTAATACTGCAAATAAAAATCAAATCTTTCACTTTGCTGTTACAGAGAGATATTGGATTTGGCCATCTACCTATTAGGCTTTATGTCTTTGTCTGTATGATCTGTGGCAAACTAGAGGATCACTGGCATCATGTTATTTCATAATCCATATTCATCCCTCAGATCACAGTTTTGGGAATGACTGGAGTATATGACTCATGCTATAGCCATAACAGTACCTTCTAGTGAAGGAATTAGAAAGTAAAAGTGGGTGATGGTGAATAATGAAAACGTAGTATAAAAAAATAATCGAAGTTTGAAATTCCATGGGCAGGGACTTGAATGTAGAACAGTTTGAGACAGGAATTTCCTAAAATAAAAATGTGTTCTATGGAGTCTTTTCCAGTGATTGAAACATGGTTCATCCTAAAATATTGTAGCTGCAATTCTTTTCTGGGGAGACACAGTAAGTCAGATTAATGTAGGAAAACATGGCAAACAATTACATGTCACAGAAATATAATCTTCTGCTAATTCAAGAAAGCTACCTTATAGGCTTTGATATTTAAATACATTCCTGTAATATTTGGTGGAATTAACATGTTTCTGATACTTGGAAGGCTTGATTCACCCGTGTGTAGTATGACTCTTCTTGTAATGTCCATGCAACTCTTCAAACTCCTCGGCTAGTTCAGAACTGAGGTGATACAGAAGTGAACAAGCTTAGTGGTACTGCCCAGAATTATGGAAAACATTATGGTAAACTTTTATCATGTCAGAGCTTATATTCTTCATACCCTAATTCTCCTTCTCTTACCTGCAAATTCCATTCCCGTTCCTTGTAGTGTCAAGGGATATGTTCAGAATCCCCATAGACAAGGGAATGCTTGGCTACTACTGTAACATCCATGCTGAAAATCATGAAGAAAAAATTGGGAAAGAAGGTAGAGGTACACTAAAGCCTAGAATTCCATACTTGGCTTCCTGAAGTGCTTGAAGCTTAAGGATGGTCAGGACTTCTGCTGCAGTTTCTTCTTGAACATAGCGAGGGCTGTTAAATGCTTATCACGTTCCAAAAAAAAATATAAATAAATCAGTGCATGTCTTCTGACACATATCTCTTGCTTTTTGTTTAATACATTTAGCCTACATCAGGTTATATAGCCTGAGTTTTAGTTTGGGAGTTTCTTACTTTAACATTAAAGTTCATAGTAAATAACTGCGGTGATGCATATACTAATTTGATGAATTTTCATATGTACTTTCTCTCTAAAAAAGGGGGGGAAAACATAGGATTTATCTAATTACTGGCTCATATGGACTTCTTCCCTCTTAGAGGATATTGGTAGAAAGTGTGGCTTGAGGATTTTTCAGTGTTGTATTCAGCAGACTGGATAAATACGGAGTTAGGGAGTCACTAAAACATTGATTCCTAATCCAGCAGACCGAAACCGTTACAGTCCATCGGGTCAATGCCTGTGACATGATAGACCATAACAGTTCCTTTGGACATGTCAGTGGCTAATTATACACTTTCTAGTTTTCAGATCATTGACTTGATAGACCACAAAGAGGCCGATTAGAACATGCTCTAAGTATTGTCAACCTGAGAGCTTTAAAACCAAGGAGGAATTAAGAGCATTGTGCAAGACTCAGAGAGGAGATGAAGGAAGGAAATGTTATTAATAAAAAATGGAATGACATGGATATAGTCTGTATGGATTAGCCATGTAATTTGCAATGTGCTGTAGGCAAGGTGAGGAAGTATTAGAAGAACAAACTTTAAATAACAATGTCGATGAAATTAATCAAGGAAGAGGCAATTTATACTCCTGCATGTTTTTACTGTAGCATTTCCCACCTCAAAGGAGTCTAAAGCATTTGATTAGGTATTTAAATAGATTATTTTTTTGCCACATACCTTTGGGCTTGTCAAGTTTCTAATACTCTAAGAACCCACCTGGGGCAAAGAATCTGGCAGAACGGGAGCAGAACATTTACCCATGTATCCTAAAGAACTTGTTGTGAAAACTGCTGTAGGGTGTTTCATAGACATGCATAAAAGAGTAAGGTCTTCATTGAAACCAAATGTGTGCCAGGCTCTAAACTTCCTTTTGTGTTTCTCCAATGAATCCTTAAATAATCCTGGCAAAGTTTTAATATATATGGGATTTTAGTTATAATATGAACAAATTATGTTGTCAAGTAAATGATAAAGTCATTCAAAACTTAATGTGAAGGGAAGGAATTGTTGGTATTCATAATTGCTAAAGAAGTTTATAATTAGGCCTCAGTATATTAGGAAACTTATTGTGGATAAAATGGTGGTTACTAGTAAACCATAATCATCATCATGAAATCAGAAACAAATCTGAAGAATGTTTTTGAGACATTGTTTTCAGCATGACACAATATATATAAAGAATAAATCCCCCAATGAAATAGTTGTGTATTTTATTATGTATTTCACTGAATAAAGCACTGATTCTTTACACAAGGCTATGACCTAAAGAGAGTGACCAATATGTCCAAAATAAAGTAATAAACTAAATTTTCAAATATAAATTATAAGACTTCAAAACCAGCCTTAATTTAGCAGTCCTGGGTCATGCTGACATCAGTTTACATTGCTGACATGGAGCACTTCTGAAGTAAAATTGCTGGACTTCTTCTACAAGTATTTCATTTAAGTGCACAGACTGTGTTAATGACAGTAAAATGCCAATCATTTTAGAGCAGTTATGCCCCTGAGATCAGTTTGAATTCTACTACGGATTTATGTTGTATTCAGAATTTCACTTTTAATTTGAGGTTTCACTTTAAAATGTGAAGATCTACGTACAAATCACTGGTGTTCCTCTTGCAGATAAATCTGCATCTTTGGACTCTATCGTATTATTAATAATACAATAAAAATACATTTGTACTAGGTGTAATTTTTCTGTAATCACAGATAGAAGAATTCCACTGATACAGCAGGTAATAGGAATTAGACCCAAGGCTCTGATTTAAAAAATAAATCAGGAAGTAATATGTGTAGATCTAAAATGTGAAAGGGCTACAGATTTTTCCCCTAGTTCTGATGTCAGACATTGTCCACATTTAGGCCATAGGTTTTGTAAAAGCTTTCTTCTTTTTTCTTTTGCAACTATAATGCTAAATTTCAAGTTGCAGCATCAACTGGCTAGAAATTTTCTTTATGCAGTCTTTGAGGGGTGATGGAAGGAGAAAGAGGACGAGTTCCTATGCCAGACATTGCCATGACAGAATTCTCTCTGCCCTGTGTGCAGCATGGACACCTTGTCCTTTCTCCAACCTGCTTTGTGGCATCAGTATTAGGCTGTGCTAAAAGGAGTCTCTCTCTCTTGGAGCATTTGAACGGGTTATTTAGCTAGGTCAATAGCAGGGCTAAAAAAAACATGCCTGCCCATCTGCTGGGGAAAGCTTGACATAGGAATACAGATTCTGAGAAAGCACCTTCTGTTGACCATGTTTCTCTTTAGGGTTTTTTTGCCTTTTTGTTTGGTTTTTTTTTTCTCTCTGAGCAAAACAGGCATATCACTGGTCTTAGGAATGCACATTTCCATTCGTGTCCAAAAGAGTTAAGGGTTGGGTTTTTTTCTTTTCTTGAAGATATGCTTTTCATAATTGCACAAGTACTTTTTGGTATGAAAAGGAATTATTCCTGTTCAGGAAGTGATGTGACTGGTGGCAGGATAAAATTTAATGAGAGGTTCCTTAACTTTTCTGTCTGCTGCTGTCTTTGGCAGTCTGAATCATAGTAGAGACATCTTGTCATTGGCTAAATCGTGCTGAAACGTCCTATACTGAGCACAAAGAAGATGCAAAGGAAGAGCAATGCAGAGGTGACTAACCTTGCAGGCAAATTAAGGGCTTGGTTGAGCTGCCTGGAAGCAGAGATCTGGTGCCATTTCAGACTCCCTAGGGCATGTGAGAGACCCATCGAGGTAAGGGTAACACAAGGCCTTCTGGAGTGGCAGCTGAGCTCAAGAGATGGATGAGCTCCCTTGGTTTGGGTGATGAACTTTAGTGTTTTCTGTGTAGTAACAGTTGCAGAAGTAGCTACATCAATTTCTTTTGATGCAGGGTTTTGTTCTATCTGCTTCCAGGGCTTGCCTAAATTTCAGTGAAGAGCATTTAATGAAATGATCAGGAGTGGTGGAGGTAGGAGAGCATTATCTTTTGACAAGGAAAGCAAAGTATCTCAGTGAGAGCAAAATATCCACACCTTCCTCTTTGTCTTGGCATCTTTATTAGTGGTTAGGTTGAGCAAGCCATTCTGCAGGAAAAAAAAAAAAAGAACCTGACATGGAAGAAATTAGTCTGAAAGTAAAATATACTTCCCTAATGTACATCAGGTCAAGCAAGTTTCTGGTAGTGTTGTTGAAGCTTGATACTGCATGAATTATTTATAGTTTTATTCTTACTTCATTTAATATATCTTATAGGTATGGCTGTGAAGTTGTTTAGTTGTCTTTGTGTTGTGATTCAAATGCTAAGAGTATGATGGTGTACTTTGATCTTACAGTAATGGGAATATAAAGCACAATAATAGGAAAATCAACCTTCTAATTATAGTTATTATGCTAATATTAAAAAGTTTAAATTCTTTGATAGCCTTGATATTTAAATTTAGGACACCAGAAGGAGGGAGTTGGGGAGGACTTCATAAAATTATTTTAAAGGGAAACTTTGTCCATCCTTGAATATTGCAGAAACCATCCAAGGAGCCAGCCAACAACTATGTGAAACTAGTGAAAAAACCCTCAAAGTTAGAGTTCTCACAAGAGCAGAGAAGTGTTAGCATTTAGAGCATGAAGGAAAAAACTACAGTGTTTTTAATAATATAATGGAGACATGTATAGATGTGCCACATAGAACTCTGCTGGGAAAAATCATTGCTACACTCAGTAGTTAGCACCAGATCCTCGGAGGATAAAATTTGGAATAGCTCCAGTGAAGTCAGTGCTTTCAGTTAAGCTGCATCAATTTTACCAGCTGAGATTCTGATCCCTGAATTCTAAATACTGGCTGTGTTTGTAAATCCCATGGTGGTCTTCCCAGAAATAGTCAACTGATTAAATAGAGTTTAAATCTTCCCACTGTAACTTCTTCTCGCTGTTGTGTTTGTTTTCATCCTAATTTCTGCCGTTCTGGGGCTCTGCACTGTCCTCAGCAGTTGCTGTGTTTGGGAGTGGGTCTGCACCTCTGTGTTCAGCCAAATCATTACTGCCTAGTTTTGTGAGGTTTGTCAGCAGAGCCCAAGGATTCAGGTGTATGAAGCATAATCACTGTCTGTTAGTGGCTTATAGTTTCTTTTCCATTTCAAATTTCCTAGAGCTAGTGTGATTAATTTTAGAGAGTCCTGATTCCTTAAAATCCCTCTTGACCTCTAGGATAGCTTCTGTTTTAAGCTCTGTGTTGCCAAGAGGAGGGATTGAAAACTTTCGGGAGCTCTGTGTGAGCTTAGGTGTGTGTCAAAATTCTGTACTTAATCATGTGCTGTGTGAAATACAGTGTTGAAAAGTCTGACTGTCACCAGCCTTTTAGGGAGAAGAGAGGACACAGAACAATTGGCCATTTCCCTCTGTGCCTTACATAGATTTCCCACCCCTGAAGACCTAATTGTATAAACTTCCCAGACACAGCTGGGAGAAGTTCTGTACATCTGAGATGCAGTGGGGGCAATGACTGCAGGTGGGTAAGGTGGTAGTAGGAATATGTAGTAGTGCAGACAAAGAGGAGCACATCCTTTCCTAGGATGGGAAACTTTTAGAAGGAGCACCCAGGGTAACCTTGTATCCTGAACCTAGGTTGGAATTGTGCTTCATGATGATTAGATTCCTTAAGTCTTAAAAAAAAAGTGAGTGTATCTGAGACCCATTCTCTGAGTCTCTTCCATCTTCCACTTCCAGGTTCTGAATTTTTCAAGCAATAGTAAAGTGGGAAAATCATATATGGGTCAAGTAGAATCAGTGAGGAGGTCTGTACCAAGTCTTCTAGAAGTTTCTGCCCCTTCTGAGCTCCACTCTACTTTAACTAGCCACTGACCTTTAAGTCTATTTAGATGTAGAAAGTGTGCTATAAGTTGTATGTACTGATGTTTAATAAAAAGATATAGGTAGGTAGAAAATCATCCTTTCGGGCTTTGTTCTTTCGAAGCTACCCTGTGAAAAATGATGCTAAGATGGAAATGCTGACAGAGAGTAGTGAGACCCCTCTCCTACAGTTCTTGTCCAGTGTACCACAGATTGCATCTTTCTAGGACAGTTTAGCGACAAGCAAAAATTCAGATTTTTTTTCACAATCCACAAGAAATGGAGTTTCTTCACAGAAGTAGTTCTGTGTACTAAACAGTCATAGCGAGGATAAGGTTCAGACTCCAGTGATTAAAGATCTTGGAAAAGCAATAAACCCAGTTTTATGCTATAGCATGGCATGTCTTCACCAAAGTAACAGCATCAAGGAGAGGGAAAGCAAACACATAATGTATTGGATATGCAGAAGATCTGCTGAATAGAAAGTGCAGGTGCCAAAACAAGGAGGTTTATGCCAGATGTGAGGCATTAGAGGCATATATTTGTTAGGAGTCTGCCAAAGGGACTGTAGGGAATGGAGCAGAGGAAATTAAAACATATTTGAACCTTTTTGAAGAAGGCATAATGCAGCTTCAGTAACTACCCCAAAGTAAGAAAGAGCATCTAAATCACTTAATAGTACTTCTGTTGTCCTGTCCCCTTCTGTTGTCAGGATTTGGGATATATATCAAATGTTTAAGCATTTATTTTTTCTTCTTTGAAGATACCTTTATTATTACCATCCTGGTGAAAGAACATGTTAGTTTTCAATTTACTAGAAGAAATAAGAAATTGATATATAGGCTTGAGAGAAGCTGTAGTATGCAGAGTGTTTGCCCTTGGGAAGTAGCTGCTCGGATGGAACACAGCCATTTGGAGTCCCAGCAACACATTTTCATGACCTGCACTGTCTGGGTTTCCATCAGAGAGCTCAGACTGCCAAAAGGTGCCATTCCTGCACTTAAAAGGATTGCACTTAGCCCGGGGTGTGAGTTTCTGGCAGGCTGAATATATCCGACTGTACATTCAGATCAATGGATTTGTCGTGTTATCCCTTCAATTTTGGGGTTTTTTTTTCTGTTTATCTCCCTTAGAACCAGTAACAACTTTTGAATTTTATTTAAAAGAAAAAGGTTTTCTGGTTTTAAAATCTCTGTTCTTGAACATCCGAAGTCTAAACCAATGAGCAGTAAAAATTTAGTTCTGTACTTTCACTGTTAATACACAAATTAAATTATAGAAGCGATTCTGGATCTTAATTGAGCAGGGCTTATTGTATAATAAAGTTGGGTCCACTTACGTTCCTGGTACCTTTTGGAATCATTAAAAGTGTAGCAGTGATGAGGAACACTAAACCAACCTAAAATGCGTCATGAATTTTCATCATGGCTCACTTGTGAGACTTTCAAGCCTTGTGTGCTCCACGCAGTCAGTGCACAAAATTGGGCTTTAAAGGGAACATTTGCAAAGGACTGAGCTAGCTCAGCTCCCCTTTGCTGGGCCTGCTTTCCATCACTTTAAGACTTAGGATATGATGCTCCACAGTGTCAGCTGAACTCCAGAGTACTCCTTTTGCAAACTGTGGGGTTATCCACATGAAGGAGGGACACCATCAGGTGTGGTATGTGTGTAGATCAATGCCTCTGAGGAGCAGTTCTCCCTCTAGGTAAAAACCTGCCACCATAAAAATATTTAAGCTATCAAAGTCTTAAATAATTTCTTGCCATTGTTACAAGTAACACCTAATTAGTTATAAAAGAAATGAACTCCAGCATTCAGTCTTGTCATTCTCACAGTTGCTCTGCTGACCAGAACTTAGCTTTCTACTTGGAAAACTCATTTATGGAGTCGTGCAATTAGTTTACAGAAGCAAAATACAGGCAAAATACTATCTTCCTATGTAGCAGTATAACAAGGAATGTTTCTAGTAGATGTTTTATAAATAGGTATCACTTTTGGGTGACATCTTTGTAAAATGAGTTTTCTACTACTAATTAGTAAAGAGTTGGTCAAAAAAGAAAAGTAAGACTTCAGAAGAGTTTCAGTATTATTCATCAAACTGCAGTTAGTGTTCTGGGGTCCTTCTGTAGGTACTAACCTAGCATATTATCCTTGCAGTTAATTCTGTACTTTGGCATCTGAAGATAGAGGGTCTGTGGCTCAATGTTCCACTCTTCTGTACAGAGATAAAGCAAAGGAGTTTCTCAGCTAAGCACTTTAGAGGCAGTTTTTAAGGAAAAGTGATCTTTTCCTTTAGTTGTTAGGGCATTTTAATAAGTTTGTAGAAATGAATCAGAAGGATTTGCTGTGAAACAGTAGCTGGGAAGTCTGCATTGCTACTGGCACAAGAGAGCATAATAAAAGAGGTGATAGCAGTAAAATACAGAGACAAATTATGCTACCTATGAAATACAGAGTAGCTGAAATTTATCCCCCTTTGGTTTTTAAAATTCATCTCTAGTATTACATGCAAGGTAAATCTCATAAGCTTATGAAACTGTTGCAGGTGACAAAGGACAAAACTACCAATTGTACATCCAGTTGAAAATGAGAGAATATACAGTTTGGTGACTAAGTTCATGCTAAAAGGGAGGTGTCAGTGTCTGTGGTAGAGCAGAGGCAATGATCAGACACTGCTTAATCAATCCTGTCCCTAGAGTACAGACTGCAGATTCCTTGTTTTGTTTAGATTTTTCCCCTAAAATGTGAACCTCTAAGTAACGAGGTTCACAGATTTCTAAATGAGAATTTCAAATCTCTTTAATACATTGGAGGTGAAGTAAGAGAAATAGATTTTGTTCTCTTTGGGCTTAACTCCTCGAGGTTCTGTTACCCCTGAGAGATGTTTGCTCCTCAATGGAACAGTTTTCAGTAAAATCCTCAGAGTACTTAATGCTGAGTTTTTCGAGTTAGTCCTTAGGCCAAGCCAGAACTAGTTCCTTCTGGCTCCTATTTGTTAGACTCTTGCATTAAAGCTGAGCAAAACAGTTGGAGATTTTGGCTGTGCCTGGCAGTGCAGGCTGGAGGAGCCTCAGCTGGGAGTCAAACAGCACCCAAGTGTTAACACTTCACCCAGGGTCTTTATTAATCCTGCAGCTCCCAAAAATACTTCAAGGAAGCTGTGTATCCACATATAAAGGAGTCATTTGATGTTAATCCTGAAACTTGGTTTCCACTTACCCAAATCCTGTTTGCTTTGACTTCAGAGAGGACAAATCAGGATTTGTGCCATAACGAAGTTTTCTGCATTTTGAAATATTAGTGTACTTAGCATTTCTCTTGTTATGTTACCTGGTTTAAAAAAGAATTTTGCAAGAGAAGGTTTATATTAAATTACTCTTATCTCTAGCTTATTCTCCTAAGATTCTGCACGAGACTTTTCTCTGTATTTGGATGACAGTATATGAGAATATACTATGTCATTTTTTAATAACTAGCAGAAAATTAATTTTCTGATTGCAATCATATTAGCCATAGAAAAAGCAAAATATTTTACTTTCAATATCCTCCTTTCAGGTGCACAAAGTAAATTGCAATTTTTTTTTTTCCAAAGCGCTTCTTCCATATTTTGCAGTAGTTCCCTTTAATAGCTCTATCAATATATTGTTTTCTTTTTTATTAGACTTTATAAATATATTGACATATCTGTAACACAAAACATGAAGCTTCCAATGCAAGAGTTTGTACATAGTCCATATCCAAATGTCACCATTATTTCATTTAAAAGATCCCAGCATGTCTACCTCATGACCCTTATAAACTCTATAGTACTGAAATACGTCAACACTTTTTCTTGCTACATTCATTAAAATTAAGCACCCTTCCCCTACCCCATCTGTAAACATCAAGTCAATTGGCAGCTAGCACATTTCCCAGTCAGCAAGCAGTATTGTGAATTTTATCTTCTCTTGCAGAAATCAATTCGTCTTCGTTGCAGCAGATGAAATTTCTTGTAACACCTCTGCAGGTAACAATCATTGATACTTCTTGATGCATCCATCCAGGTCTCAATATCCTTTTTCACATGCTGCATTTAATCGTAAGACAAAGCCTAGGAAAGTCCATAGTATAAATCTTTGGAATAGTTTAATTAATTGATAGCTTCAGCCTATAGGTTCTGCCATATAAAAGCCGTTAGGTTATTTTGCTGACTTTGGTGTTTTATTTCCAGTTGAACTATCATATGGCCTAGTACCTAAGGAATGTTAAACCTTCTAATCCAAACTTACTGTGTAGTGCAATCAAGACTGTGACTTTCCAAAAGCCAAACCAAACAGAATGAATGAAAAGAGCAAAGGCTTAGATGTATGTAGGACGTTGTAAGTGCTATAGATGTAACAATTTGCTTTTCAACTCTTTGGGGGCAAATGATGCCCACAAGGGTACTGCAGACCCTAAAGCACTCACAAAGTCTATCCTATGGATAAGCTAGTGGGAAGAGAGGGTCTGTGTCTTCAGAGGATCGCTCTCTAGTAAGTAAAAAATCTTGATATACAACGTGTTGTAAGCCATGGGTACAGAAGAATGAACAATGGTTTGAAAAGGTAATGGTATTTTATAAATATATTGACTATGTCAAGGGATTTTCTCTCTTTTAAGCAATAGAGATTGAACAAGCTTAGTCTTAATTCAGGTAAGGATGATATTATATTGCGACCTAAGAAATCAAAAGGCAAAAGAAGTAGTAACAGTGATGGGGCATATTCTGCCAATAATGTTATGCAAAAAATCAAGTTTGTAGAAGCTGCTCGTATTGAAGGCTATATAGTGTGAAACAAAATGTTGCTATTAAGAAGTGTTTATTTATGGAGTTTTACTTTAGCTGAAATAAATGTAAGGTGATGAGCTTTCTGTTTATGCCATAATGATCTATATAGAAACAAAGAAAGAGCATTCATTTATGAAAAATTGATAGCTAAAACCAAAATATACTACAGTTGTAGTAATCTCTATGCTAGCTATAGCATTTTTGGTGGTAATCTGAAAAGTTCTTCTGTAATAAATCCTGCTTTAACATAGATTTTTCCAACTCCTATATCATGAAGAAAATAAATTTTGAGAATCAACATTTGTCATGTTCTTGATATCACTAGACTTGGATTTTGGCTTGAGCTTCCTGCTCAGCTCTGCATTGGAGTGAGCTGTAGTAGGGAGGCTACTAATTTGTAAATCTAAGCCTTGCAAGTAAGAACAAATAATTATTTTAGTGATTTTTCAACTTGAAATTCTTGAGATAGATGTGGGGTCTGTGGGGCCTGTCTTGCAGAGTGAACCCTTCTAAGCAGTAATTATTGCTCTAATAAAGACTTTTTTGCCTCCTCAATTCAAGCACATTTTAAGTGCCCAAGACTATATATTATACATATTCCATATATCACTACTTTGGAATTCCAGTCAAAAATGTAACACTCTTATTTCTCAGTACATTCAGTTAACTTTGAACAAAAGGAAATGGATCTCTGTGTATTTATTCAAACTTTTCAGTTTACCAGTTGATTACCTCCTGAACTGATTCAACAATAAGGCATTTTTGCCAGGTATGTGTTCGACTATATGATAAACACATCCACCATAGGTGATTGACTGTAGGTGCCTTTTCTTGCAGTAAGATCTGAAGGAGAAAGCTAATGAAAGCCTGTATCTGATGTATGTTATCTACCTAAGTTTTAGTAATAGAATTTAAAGGACTTTTGGCTTTAGAAAAAATATTTCTTTAGCCCATATTCCTGTGATTCACCTTGCCAAAGGTCAGTTTGGTATTTCAAATCTGTAAGTTGACTTCCAACTGATTTATTATCTGATGTTATATGTTTTAATACATGGAGCATATATAAAGATAGATCAACTTTTAGAACTGGAGCTAACCCTCCTGTGGTTTTTCAAATGCATGCGAAACATCATTTTATAGTGCTTTTGTTAGTGCTCCTAAATTCAATTACAAGAATTCAACTGTGTTTGTAAAATTGATATAAAGTGAAGATACTGATAATATGCTCAATGTTTGAAATGTGAGTATATGTCTGTTTGCATTGTCTCCTTGTAAAGAATGTGTGTTTGTAGACTTCAAATAGTAATAATATAACAAGTGAAGTTTGGGTTGGAACTTAATCATCAGATGGAAATGGGAGGTCTTGGGTGATTCTGCTGGTAATATTCACTCTTCTCTTCCTAATACTTTATCATTCCTGCCAGAGAATACTTAGCCCTCAGCCACATGATATCTTTTTTGATATGGGAATTAAGTAATCTTGAGTAGATAAATGTGTTAATGAACAGACAGCGTGTCCAGATACACAGTTCTATTTATGTATGTATCTATGTTCTTGAATGCACATTACATAAGGAAAAGCTATTTGTGTATCTGACAGGGATTCTTCCTTGGGAAATTTAAAAACATTTCACTCCTGATTGCATCCAGTGCATTCTGAGGCTAAAAATAATTACTCTTCAGAAGAGAAGTTCTGCACTTCTGGGATACATCTTCTCTGGCAGGCATGATTAAAGGGTTTGCAAACAGACCTGAGCTAGAACAGAGGCAGGAAAACTATCAGAAACCTCCTCTCAGTGTGATGATGGAATTTTAATAAGCATCTCTGAAGACTTTCCACTAGCAATTCCCTGACAATAGGTACATTAGGAAGGATTAATCCTCAGGTTCTTGGCTGATGGGGGCAATGAGCATCTTGCCCTATAGGCTCTGGGTAAATCAGAATGAGACCCAGAATAAACCTGTGGTTTATTTACATTTTGGTTGCAGAACATTGTTCATTTTGCATCTTCAGCATTTTTAGTGAATTTTTCAAATCAGTGCTCAATTGATTTTGGTTTTTTCCTTTTAGGTTTTGTAAGATCAAAATTCATAGTTTGTAAAGAAAAAATGGGGGTTTTAGTGTTTTTTTTCTAAGTGCATTCTCAGATATACCTGCATATTACATTGTATATTTTTGGTGTCAAAATGGGACAGGGTCATTACTCTATATCATTCTCTCTCTCTTCTTCCAGTTTTTAACTGTTATCCAACCTCCATGTACAAACAAAAAAATGCAGTGCAGATCCATGCTTGGTATTATTTTTCTCCCAAGTGTATTTGCACTTTATGATTTTGAAATAACAGAGAGAGAGGCAAGTGTACATACAAACCTGACTTTGCAATGAAGCATGTTGGAAGTGGATGTAACATCTGTCCAATTGTGGCTGTATTTATTTACATTTTTGAGCAGAATCAGCCCCAGAAGGAGGGATTTTGTGTGTGTGTATGTGTGCATGCAAAAGAAATGCTTTATAAAGCTTTAGAACTTGACAGTCTTAGATTAAGTTATTGACCTCCATTTGAAGAAAGATACAGTCTCCAAAACAGATGAAACATTCTGAAAGATGTAATTTTACAACTCTAGAAAGATGCTGTTTTAAAGCAGGCTGCTTAAAGAAGCAAACATTGGAGCTTGTGCTATTGAAATATTTGAAGAGAATATTGGCCATTTTTAAGAAATGTAATTGCTCCAATCATTGCAATTTTCCTGCATAGTATCATTAACCTGTCAGCACTAACACTGCCGCTGATTTAATTCGATAAACAATAGCAAATATGGAGATACTTATTTAAAAGCAAATTGATATTTGATGAAGTGCTTGGAATGGTTATGGAGCCAATTGTGGCAAACCTACCTCTGCTACAGCACATAAATAATTGCAGCTGGTCAAAATTTTGCCATACATTCTTGCAGACATCTCATTGACCTAGTCATGTGTCTGGTAGGAGATATTGATCAGAATATACTCTTGCAAAGGAGTTTGAAAGA
>NW_008674403.1:126578-134078 GCF_000695815.1 Acanthisitta chloris
TAATCCAAACTGGAAGAATGCAATTTCAGGGATATTTCCTTTAGTCTGTTAGAATTACTGTGTGAAGACATATGCTGAGTTGTGAGAGGTTCTTCCCATTTAGTATCGCTGCCAATGGGTTTGACTTCATTTCATGAAGCAATTTGACTGGGAAAACAACCATTTTCTATGAGATGCTTTTATTATTATGTTATGCTCTTCTGCTAATCAAATAAAAAATGAATTTCAGGGATATTTCCTTTAGTCTGTTAGAATTACTGTGTGAAGACATATGCTGAGTTGTGAGAGGTTCTTCCCATTTAGTATCGCTGCCAATGGGTTTGACTTCATTTCATGAAGCAATTTGACTGGGAAAACAACCATTTTCTATGAGATGCTTTTATTATTATGTTATGCTCTTCTGCTAATCAAATAAAAAATGAAGATGAAGGAGCATCTGTAAGGTCTTTGAGCTAGTATTTATTTAAGGCTGTACTGCTGTTCCCTGTGAAAAATAGCAGATACTGAAGTTTTTGCTCTGCAAAGACTAGGAAATGTTGTACTAATGCACAGTATTAAACTTCTTCTATAAATTCAAGTGTCCTTTATGTTGGCAGTTTAAACTTGCATTTACTGCTGCTATAAATAGTTGCTTATATGGAATTCCATTCGTTACAGCTTTTACTGCTCTTGGTAGTTGTGCGGGAAAGATGTGCAGCTCTCGGATCAGTTGATAAAAATCAGTAAACATTTTGATGATCCTCTGTTCTTCTTTTCATGAAGTTTGATGAATTCCTGTTTCTCACCCAGTGGAAACACTGGCAGCCCTTCCTGGCATGCCTGTCATTATCTCAGTGACAGCTTGCCTTGCCGGTGCTCGTGGTTCTAGGTCAGTTCGCATGGCTAGTCAAATGTGACAACATGACAAGATTAAGTAAAGCTGAGGTTCTGTGATTTGTAAATGGAGGATTTGCAATGTGAAGCTCCTTTGATAACAGAAATAGGGAATCATCTGTGTTTGCCCTCAACAAGTGCATATAAGCAAGTGTGCATCTCCTGGGCTGGTTTTTTTTTTCGTGAAGCAACTAGATTTCTGTCTCTGATAGACTGAAAATGGAGCACATGAAAGGTGGTTTTTGTGTGTGCATGTATGTATGTTTATCTCTGAGTACACTGAATGAGCAGGAATTCAGTTTTAGTATCTTGAGGCGACCCTATTACATTAAAAACCTTAAACAACACATGCTCTGGTTGCAGCTTCACCCACGAGCACAAAAGACTGCTCAGAAATTCAACGAACAAAGTACCCGAGTATATTTATTGATAAGAATTTCTTCAAGGTTTATTGCCTCTAAATATAGCAGCAATAGTAATAGGAAAATGCTTTACAGATGAAAGAAATTCTTTGTTTTCATTGGAAGATTTTAGGTGTCACATGCTGGCAATCCTCAGTTTCCCCAGTGGCTTCGCTAAGGAAGTTTGTGTGAATTTTCTTGTCTAGAGGCTACACAGAAAGGTGCTGTTAGAAGTACAGAATTATGTTAGATTTTTAACTAGGTATCAGCTGAAATTCTCACCTTTGTATACAAGTCCAGACAGTAATACTGAAACCTGAGTGAAAGCTTTGAAGCTGAGATCTGTCCCTGGGATTGCACCATAGCAGTTATTCTGCATCAGCTCAGGAGAAAAGTCTCCTGTGCTGCTGTTTGTTGCACTTCTATATTTCTGCAAATTAACCAGTATGAGTCATGTTTATTTAAATGTTTAAGAAGGTGGCAGCTCAGCTTTGGCTGGCTGTAAACACCTAACAAATTCAAACGAAGCTACAGGTTGGCAAACAGAAGCAAAAATTAAAATTCTATCTGAGCATCAGTGAACGAAATTTCTGCAAAACCTCCTGTCAATTAACAAGAAAATGAACTGGCCGAATTGAGATATGACATAAATAAGTAAACAGTCAAGAGTTTGAAATCCATCTCCACCTACAGAAAATTATGCATAGGCTTCTCAAGTTTCTCCTTGCTCCAGCCTGCAGGAAAAAGTAAAGACTGTTTTTAATATTTCATCAGGGACATAGTTACGAAGATCCTTTCATGGAAACCTTTCATTATCGCCCTCTCCCTATGGTAGACCATGGTCAAGTTCCTTCATCTCTGTGAAAACCTAGGAATGTTAGTACTCTACTGATAGGAAATCCCTTTTGGCTCTCAAGGCATACAGGAGCTCAGCACTGCAGTACACCTTGAAGTTTCCCTGATTTGTTGTGCTGTCTGTCTCTGCTGCCTCTTCCCAATTCTTTCTGTGCTCCACATCACAAATCTGTACCACATTATCTATCATGGAAGAGGAAGATGGTATGCAATAAAGTGTATTATGGTCCTCCCTTGTACGATAAGGTAGTGTTTGATAGTGTGCATTGAAACAGAGAATTTTAGCATTCTTAACCTTTCCAATCAAGGAAAACGACTGGAAAGTTTTTATCAGCAGTTTCTATTTCCTTGGTCTTAAGTAAAAACTTGAGAGACATCTTTCTCCATTGCCTTCTGAGATATAGAGACTTACTGATCATTCTGAAATGCCTAAAGTTTCTTGGTGTTACTATCTAAAATGAAGTGAATTTGTTGGTTGCATCTGGATAAGCAGATACCATCCCAGTGCAGTAGGAGGAAATTTAAGGGCTACCACTGCTGCACAGGTTTGACCCCCTGAGCCTAAAACACTGCTCAGAAATGTGGTGTGTGACTGGTGTGCATAGCAAGGAGCTCTGCTGCTCATGTCATCTCTCTTGGTATCAGCTATATCACCAAGAGTAAGAGCATGTTGTTAGTTACTGCAGTCATTTATCTGGATAAAGCCAGGCAACCTTTGATTTCTGTTTTATTCCTTCCAATTCTTGACTAAAATCTTCAAATCTTTGCCTAAAATTTCATTACAATTCTGCATGAAGAGCTACCAGAGTGGAGCTTGTGGGTTGCCCTTCCCAAGCCACCTACCAATGGTGAGAGGCACATCCTGCAGTGGTGCCCAACCCCTGGGGGAATCACTCTGCCCTGTACCTCTCCAACTCAGCCACATCCCACTTGTTCAGTTGCCTTTTTGGGAAATTCAGTCATTGTCAGCCCAAGAATTTCAGTAATTTAAGGTTATTCTGGTTGAAGATTTAACACATGTAGGTCTGAAGAAGCAGCAGGTTTTTTTCAGTTGATTGTTCAGTTATAATCAAAGCTGCTAAAGAATGGCTAATATTTTGGACAAGTTAGAATTTGGAGCTTTCCAGTGGTACATACACTTTGCTTGTAAAGTAGCAAGTAATGGGAGATGAGATCAGAGTTAGATTGAGCCAAGGTAGTGCCCAATTTTTAACTTCTCTCTTTGTAGTTCTTAGGAAGGTTCATAATTTCCTGTAGTTCCTCCAGTGATACACAGACTTAAAAAATGGGGAGAAATGATAAGCAAAACAGGTGCATCCAATCCCTAAAAAACAAAACCATATTTAAAATTCTCCTTCTGTAGGAAAATGTATTAACTTGGTTCCTATTTTATACAGTCAATTTTTCCTTATTAATGTTATTAAACCCAGTAATATGTGTTATTAAGAAGTTTCTAAATTTCTCCAGTACTGGAGCTCCACTATCTGTCCTGGATGTATATGGAAATACAGACATAGTATTAAACAACTTAAAATCCTGAGATGGTCATTACAATTCGAGTGGCACACACTTTCCCAATTTTCAGAGACTTCAACAACACCTACTACTGATGACATCAAGAGCTATTCCATTTCAAGGACCCTACTAAAATAAATCTCACAATGTCCCCTTTTTGATGTGTTCAATGGGCAACAAATTGTCCTTTTGTGTAGGATTTTAGCATTTTTAAACCTTCTTTTGCAAGTGATTGAAGAGATTGAGCCATAGCAGAAGTGAAGAAGAACTTATCCTATATTGGTTGATAGTTTACAGCTATATTTACATGGCTACACTTTGTTCCTGTTATTTCCCAGTAAGTTGTCAGAGTAGCTCTTTAAGAACCAGCAGCAGTTTGGTAACAAAATGCTAGCAAGCATATTCTTTTTTCCTGTTATATCCTGAATACTTATCCCAGATATACTGGAAAATAGTGGAATGTCCCTTGTTCTAATTAGTGCTGCATCAAAATTGTTCATTAGATGTGTTCTAAGAGAAGAATTTGTGAGTGCACGTGTTGGTTTGGATACATTGCTTTAAACACTCTGTAAAATACACAGAGAATCACATTGACTATTAATTTATTCAAAATACTTTACCATTTGCATGTCCTAAATGTTAGTAAATTGTTTACCTAGACTGATTATTTGCAGTGTAAATTATCACAAAGCATTTAAATGCCACTAATTTTGATGAGGAGGAAGCACCGTGGCACAATAGTGAATAAATGAAGCAATGTCTGTGTGACTGAACCAGCTTACTGATTTGCAGTGTGACAATATAGTTTAAATCCTTCTTACTATTTTCAGCATGGAAATCAGAATCTATTCTGCTAACCTTCTGAGCTTCTAAATTTGGTGTCATGCAAGGGCGTGTTTAAAAATTAGCATTTAAAAAGAAACCCACTTGCTTTAAGTTTAAGCTGACACTGTTCCTTTCCTCTGTGGAAATGAAATTTATTAATCATAATAAAACCATCATATTCTGAAGGTAGAGGTCACCCTGAGGAGAAAGAAAAAAAAAAAAGTCTATTCATCACAAAGGAATTTCAATGCATTTTTTTTTCCCAGATAATATCTGAGCATGTGTTCTTTCCCCTTTGGAAATCTATTCTTCTGTGTTTGTGCTTACATATGTCAAGTGTATTTAGGAAGGTGCAAAACTGAAAAATTTTGCAGTTTAATTTTATATACTTTCTTTTACAGAAGAATTTACATTCTTCTGCATTTTACAGTGCAGAATATTCCAAATTCCATTTGGAAGAATGCTTTTTACATTTTATTTTGTGTTTACATTGCACACATTTGTTCAGGTGGTATTTCAATAGCTTGTAAAGGAAAAAGAAGTTCCTTTATTTTAACAAGAATATAAGCATTACTAATTCTGAAAAATCATTTCTATGTTAATATCACAGTACAAACTTCAGCATTATCATAATAGAAATGTAAAACATTCTTTTTAAGGAGCCAGGATTAACTCTGGTCAGAGTTCTCACATTAGGATTACTTCCCAGCTCTTGTTTCAAGGAAGAAACATGGTTTACACAGTAAGATGAAAAAAAAAAAAAGCAGTGTAAAACACTAAGTCATTACTACTTTGGCAAAAGAGTAATCAAATTGTACTCAGAAGTCAGTACTAGGTTGGAACAGTCATATTTTCAACTTCTGAAATTGCTTAGTGTATGTGTTTCACCATATTTTCCCCTTAGTTGTCAAGATTTCTGTCAAATGGTGGTATAATAATGTTAGCAACCCTTTTTATTACATCAGTGTTGTGAGCTTGACAGTGAGCTCAGGGGCTTGCTTAAATATAATAATAATTTAATAAATCCTCAGCACTGTGTATTCAGGCTCATTCCTTCCTTACAAGTGACCTTTGCATTTAGGCCACTTTATCCCCCACCACGTGTGACCTGTTAGACTTTGTTTTGTGAGACACTTTGACATAGTCAAGGATCCTGAAGGAATGGGATGTAGGATGGAGAAAAAATGCAGCCATATCACAAGACCACATGGAATGTAATTTTTACAGATCTAAATTTGCAGTCTTTGTTCAGAATTGTAGCTAAAAAATAAGGGGGAAAAAACAGGAAATATACTGAGTCCTATTGCTTTAAAAATAATAGTCCTGGCATTGAAGCATGTATAATAATAGTACATGCAATTCCTCCTCCGTGCTACTAGGGACAGGAGGGAAATTTATAGTGCTGGAAACATGTCTAGCTTTGAATGAATCGTTTTCCCTTCCTAGATGTTTCCTTACTGTTTGAATGAGATTTGGCTGGAGAGAATTAAAATTATAATGATGTTTAAAATGGATTCTCAGGCTTTAAAAATGAGCATAGTGTGGAAATGTCTTCATTGTAGATGAACAAGACATAAGGGATTCTGTTACGGCTACTATCAAAGCTAAGTATTTTAAATCTCTAAATATTATGTTTGCATCCTAATGCAAAGTTACCAAGGCTGAGGTTTATGGAAGTTTTTCCTACCAAAGAGGCTCCAGAGTGTGGGATCAGTGTCATATCTGCTCAAAGAACTCTCAAAATCCCTTTCCAACTCAAGGGATCACCAAGTGTCATTTACCCAACAGAGGCTGATATGAGCTATTTTCATTCCTTTTTTTTTTTTTTTTTTTTCAGTGAGAACTGCCCATTGTCTTTGTTGTTAACTGCCTTGGATAATTTCCAAAGATAGGTATTCATGGGTACCAAGTATCTGAATAAAATTGATACGTAAATTAATTCCTTCCCTCTTCAATATTTTGAATGCCAAAGAGAAACGAAGACTTTATGCAGGTCTTTTACAAATATTTTCCTGAGTTTAAGATCATGTCTTAAAGAAAGTGATTGCCTAACACACTGCTACCCCTGGATATTAATGTATTTATTTGATAGCAGTGAGGACTTCTCTATGCAGACCTAAAGTAAACATAGCTGTGGGGTAAGATATAGAGCCCACACACATGAACTTGTAGTACTTTCATAAGTGAACTCATTTTTAATGTATTATTCCTTGATAGAAATTTGATTTACTAAGGAAACAAGTCAGTACAACTGTAAGCATTCAGCTACAGTGGTTGTACTTTGGAGTGAGATATCCAGATTTTAGAATACTCGATAAGAACATAGATCCACTTTACATTTGCATCAAATGTTGGACTCTGTTTCTGGGAAAAAATGGTTAATTCACAATACTGAATATTAACCAATGTACACACAGAATTTTGTACTTACTGAACTTTTTTTTTACTTTTATTTTTCATCAAGATGTGTGGTTATATATTCTTGTAAGAGGACAAACCTATAACTTCTGCAGATCTGTTACCTTAGGCTTGTTCACAGAGTGAGACATGGAAGTCAAGGCTTTGCCTTTTCCCTGCTGAAGCCTTTTGCCTTTAGCTAACACAGTTGTCCCAGGAGGTGATTTGCTGGGATTTCCATATGAAATGAATCCCTCATAATCTTGCAAATGTTGGCTCAGGGAGATGGAGAATTAAAGATTACCTTGCCTATGGTAATCCCTGGTCCTTCCTTGAAGATGTCACTGGGTAGGTGGGAATGTCTAGTTCAGATAATTTGGACCTTTTCCTACCTCAACCTCCAGGACCCACACCAGTGGGTGGCAGAGGATTGCATATGCCATGGAAACATTACTTCCTTAGCTTTCCCTTAGCTGATTAGCAAGGAATCCACTAATCAGACTCCACTTGTGGAGGGGAAAAAATATGATAATAAAATAGAACCACTGTCCTCTCTTCAGATAAAGGAAGTGCATATATTTATCTGAAAACTAAAGTAGTTACACAGAATGAGGCCAGTCTGTGGTTGCTGTTC